>NC_068992.1:582072-584068 GCF_001194135.2 Octopus bimaculoides
TATATATATGTATATATATATATATAAATAAAATTAAAGGAGAAAAAACGAGCATGCTTGAAAATGCCGAGGCATTCAGATACTACCGGCAGCATCTGAATGCCTCGGTATTTTCAAGTATGTTGGAGATGGGCCGTTTTTTTCGCCCTTGCTCCCTTAATATAATTATATACATACATACAGACAGACAGGCAGACATACATACATACATACATACATACATACATACATACATACATACATATGTATACATATATAATTTAATGTATAAATTACATATAAATTTTTACTGCATGCTGTCTACCTGATAAAAAATCATTAACGGGAGTTTATCCTTATATTCTAGTATCAATATATATATATGAATGCATAGATGTGAGTATATTTACAGGCACACAATAGGCTCCAGGACATTTTAAATAAGTATTCATCTTTATAGAAATGCATAGAAAGACACACACTAACAAACACGCACATATATGCATGCATGCACAAGAATATACATCATTGTTTTACATTAAGTGATGTTGCAGCCACCCGCTCATTATCTTAATCAGCCGATTACTCGTATTGTCCACAGATGAGACCATGTGTACTGCAATTTAGTTCTCAATAAATGGCTTTGCTGAAGAGATAAAATATAATTCGATGCATAATCGTAGAAGACCACGAGTCGTCTGGTATAATACTGCTTCAGTCTATCTATAAAGGTCAACGCAGTTAGAATTCAGTCTAATTTGCCTATCTTCTTTCCCAGGGCATCTTAGATATAACAAACTTATGAACAAATATTTTCTTAAGGTAATTCTGCATATAACAACTTTTCAGTTCGTATTAAAGTCACAAAAGTTACTGATAGCAACAATCAAATTCGGAACACTACACTTACTTCTGTGTTAACCAAGTCAGCTGTCTACATCAATGTGACAAGCTGGTGCAATATGCAATTTAATGCAGTAAAGTTCACATAAGTGACAACTCTTCACCGAGGTCCTTCACAGGACTCACCGGTGGTAGTTTCAATAGATGAATCTACCATCATAGTCAATCATTCGTCAAAATGCAAATACAATACCCAACAGCTTTATTAATATACATTTACGTAATCAGAGATATAGCTGAACACCCACTCAGAATTATAGACTTGCATAGTGCACACAACCATATGCTCATCACTACGGTTCAAATCTCAGCAGGGATATTAAATTCTTTCTAATACATACAAAAATAGATTTTACCTCGCTATAAACAATTTTAACACTTAAAAATAGTTTTTACTTTTGGCTGCATAAAAAGAACACTGAATTCTTCAGACAGCTTTCTTAATTTCGTTACATCTTCTGAAAAACTCTTGTCACTTACAGTTTCTCTGCACCCCACCCCAATTTACACCATACTACTATTTTCACTAGCAGATCAATGCTATATTAATGCCAGTTCCTTTTATTCTATTTAAATTCACTTCGCTTCACATTAGTTCGTTTTTAATTCATTTAGAATACATTTTACTTTATTTTACCTTCACCGTTTTCATTAGTTTTGTTACAAATCCAGCTTAAAATAAATTTTAATTTAATTAGCTACTTTTTTAAAATTGTGCATTTATATAATTTAAAAAAATCTTTTCTAATTTTGTATCTATATATCTATTCACATTTCTACTTGTATAAATTTATAATTCTTTTTATCACATATTCATAGAAGTATTTTTCTCACCAGATAAAGGAAAAATTTTTTCATCGTTATCAGCTTTAATATTCATCAGCTATTTCTCATCCAGACCAATTCTTTCTTTTATCACTTTTAAATAACTTACATAAATCTTCCTTATCTTTTATAAGCATTTTCAACCAGTTTTACATTCAACTGGATTTTAGGACAGTGAAAAGGAATATCTGTACATATGTATGTGTGAAGTACTGTACACACACATGTGTATATATATATATATATATATATGTATATATGTAAGTCAGTAAATAGTGATATATATATA
>NC_068992.1:584212-586098 GCF_001194135.2 Octopus bimaculoides
GTGTGTGTGTACTGATTATGTATGCATAGAAAAGAATCAGAGAGGTGAGTATAAAGAACATGATGTTATATGGGCAATTTTAAAATTCATCTTACGATTCTTTTACATTTTTAAAATTGTTTTTATTTCAATAAAAAAAAACGTCGTTTTGATCTTAGGAACTCTAGCAACAAAAAGAAAACGTGAATTTCACTTCAACTCTAAAATAAGAGGTATAAGGTCAGGGCTGTTCAACCAGCCTGCAATCACGCGCTACAATAGTCATCATACTTTGACGCAGAATCTCATGGAATGAGCTGCACGTGCTTCGTGCACATTTTCTAACAGTCACTGTCGTACAAAGATCGGAACCGTGAAACTCGGAATAACGATTAATAATGCTTTCGGCTTTCTATAAATCTTATAAGATTCTACAACACATAATTGAATACTCTCTTTGTTTGTACCATAAGGCATATGTTTGCAGAAAGATACGTACATGCGTGCGCACGCACACACGCACATACACACAAACACACACACACACAAAGATACGCACATACACGTGACTGCCTGACAAGAAAATTGTTTCCGGTTTCAGTCCCACTGCAGGACACCTAGGGCAAGTGTATTCTACTATTGACTCAAGTTGACCAAAGTCTGCTGTGCGGATTTGGTCGACGGAAACTGAAAGAAGCCCGTCGTACACACACACACAAACACACACAAACAAACACACAAACACACACACACACACACACACATGAGTTTGTGTTTTTGTGTGTCTTTGGTTTGGGTTTAAAAGTTCAAAGAGGAGTAAACCATTCATATCCACCAAACATAATAACACCTTATGTGCGTGAAGACCTTCTTTAACCTGGGGTGTCAGTGTTTCTCCTTTCCCTACCCAGTCTTCGGTGCTTGACATTTTTGTAGAGAACTAATTTCTCGTCACCAGTCACTATTCGGTCCAAAAATGGTTCATTCATGAGACGTGACAGCAAAGAAGAGAACACATTCACTTTCTGTACACGACTAGACCCGGGAAGTTTGTGAGGAACCCATTGACCCAATTTGCTGACTTTTCCGATGGCACGCAGGTGTCGATGAATGGTTCAACAATAAAATCTAAGCTTCTCGGTTACTTCCTCAACGGTTACGGTGGGATTTTCTTCCACCAGGGTTTTCAGAACGTTCTCGTCGAGCTCTACAGGTCTTCCAGGACGAGGCTTGTTTTCTAGGCTATAGTTTTCGGCTCAGTATTTCTGGAACCACCGTTGACACTGGCTTACGCTTGTTGTCCGATCTCCATATACTGCACTAATATTCCTCGCATTTTCCGTTGCGTTGTTGCTTTTATTGAATTCATATGTCCAACATGGTCCTTTGTCACTGCCATTATAACTTTGAAAAAATCGACCTCAGGACTTATTCTTTGTAAGCCTAGTACTTATTCTATCGGTCTCTTTTGCCGGACCGTTGCGTTTCGGGGACGTAAACACACCGATATTGGTTGTCAAGCAATGGCAGGTGGGGGGGGGGGACAAACACAGACACACAAATACATACATATGCATATATATGTATATATAGCTCGAAACGTTAAAGACTTCCCGTATTCCCGAGCATCATACTAATACATCCTTTTGTTGTTTACACCACCTGTCCTCGTCTGTTGTTTTTTTTTCGTAAATTCTCCCATATATATATATATATGTACAACGGGCTCCTTTTCGTTTCCGTCTACTAAATCCATTCACTCACTCACTCACTCTCTCACTCTCTCACTCACTCACTCACTCACTCACTCACTCTCTCTCTCACTCACTCACTCACTCACTCACTCTCTCACTCACTCTCTCACTCACTCACTCACTCACTCTCTCACTCTCTCACTCACTCACTCA
>NC_068992.1:587163-589740 GCF_001194135.2 Octopus bimaculoides
CTCTCTCTCTCTCTCTCACACACACACACACACACACACACACACACACACACACACAAGTACCTGAGCATGTGCACACGCATCTATATGCACACTTATTCGGAAAGCTAAGTGCTGCTTTATCGGGAAAGCCATTATATAACAAATGTATATTACATTTGCTTATTGTGAAAGCTTAATAGAGCACGATTTGAAACTTAAATAAATTTTCACTATGCATTCGTCAGACTGGAATAAATATTTCGAATTACCCAGGGCATTCCGTAATATGCAGCCATTTATATTTTCAAATGTATTCTGATTTCATTTCTATTTTTGCGCGTCTTCTCTTTGCTTCCAGCTACGATTCGACTAAGGAAGGAAACAATTCTAATCTTTTGTCGCGAATTTATTTTTCCAACATACAGACAACTAAATAAAATAGCAAATACAAAAAATAATATTAGCCAATTTTATTTAAACCTCTTCATGTACTTTCCATTGCGTATCGATATTTTTCCTCGGTGTTATTTGCTGTAAATCTGACCTAAAAATGTGTTAGTATGTATTTCTATCATGCTTATCATTTCTGTGATTATCCTGACAAAAAGCCATTTTGAAAGATGCATATAACTGTTGACTGACTCTGCAACACGGTTTCCACTCCTAGTCGATGCAATTTCCCTTACGCAGTTAATATTCTTTAAAAAGGCATGCAAAGCAATCATTCCATTTCTATTTCCCAGAAAATCTTGTATCCAAATATTATTAATGCTAATTATAAAGTTATGACTAGTTTCCCGAGGGCGGCATTTGTGGCCCTGTATAGGGAGCGTAGTGTGATGGCAAACTCGATGGCTGTACCGAGTGGTACGTACTCTAACTCTTACTATTAATATGAACATGTGGTGTTCATAACATTTTCCAGGATATTAGTGAAAGAAATTAAATGTTTTGAACTTACAAGTGAGTCAGGCGCTAGCTTCAGTCTTAACTCTATGTTAATAATCAGACTTGTAACGAAAATTCCTCCAAAACTCATCCTCGTCAACGTCCTGATATCTACTTAAAACTATATCAGAGGAAATCGACACAAAATGAAATATTATTAATAGCCGTGATAAACATTCAACATTTCTGTTAAAAACCAACTTAATACGAGAAATCTGAAATATTTTAACTTGTCAAAATTAATGATTTAAATTAATCGAAAAAATACAATTCTATGCAGAATTTATCAATAAAAATTGTTAAAAAAGACAAAAGACAACATTAAGTTAGTGAGAAATGAAATGAGGAGCATATTCTTTCAAATAACATGAATGTCGATAATCTATTACTGAACGATGCCGTGTTAATATGATCCATTAATGTTGTAAGAAGTTTTTTTTTTTTTTACAACGACAACTTTTATATTAAGTATTCATTGAAACTTCATCAAGAGAAAATAGCTGGAGCCATTTCTAGTTTGTTGGTAATCTGATTAATGTTTATTAATCAAAGCAGAGCAGCGTGATAGGAACAGTTTATACAGATTTTATTTCCAACCCTGATACATCCTACAGACACACAGACACAAGTACGCGCGCACAGACACACTCGCAAACGCACATATACACACGCGTGCGCGCGCAAAATAAAAGGAATGAGCTAGAAGGAGAACATTTTCACCTCTGAACAGAAACACTCTGATAGATATTTTTGATATCTTTCTCACTACATAAATGAAATATATGGGTCCTATGTTGGATTCAAAGATATATATCCCGCCTAGTTCAAACGACTGAATTATTTTATCCATTAAGTGGGTAGTTATACCACGGACACGTTCGCGCTTAATTTATTTATATTAAACTTACACCCGATACGACGAAATTCTGCATCTTCCATTTACTTAATAAACTGATTGACACAAGACTTGAGTCAACTAGATGCAATGGTAAAAGACGCTGTCTCATGATCCTACACAATGGAACCTACACAGGGGTACCGATTGCTAAGCAAATTTCCTTACATAGCCCAACCTGCCTCCTTTGTACATATATACAAGGATAACCATCCCCTCTCTCTCACACACACATACACACGCAGACACACACACACACACACACACACACACACACACACACACACACACACACACACACACACACACACACACATATATATATTAGTGTGTTTGTGTATGGCTGCTTATGTATGTGTGTAAATCAGAAATCTCTAAACCTCCAAACGTACACCATTATAAAGAGCAAAAGACAACCCGAATCTATGAAGTCTCCTAACAAGTGTCCTCAAGTACAATCGGCAACAACACTGAAGCCGTCAGTAAAAAATAAAAAGCGTAAGATCTAACTGTGGTATGTGCGTCAACCTAATTGAGGGATCGGAGTTCTCTTTCAAACAGGGTCAACGTTTTACAGTGAAAATCAGCTTCACATATGCTACTGCTGCTTAAACAATTAAAACCAAGTACCCACATCCCTCATATTAAATATTCATTCAGACCGGCTGCCACCTACCTGCCGAGCCTTCACAAAAGTAAAAGAGAGAGAGACGGAAAAAAGCAAATGTCCTATGCTTTCTTGTGCTTTATAT
>NC_068992.1:589840-595867 GCF_001194135.2 Octopus bimaculoides
TATATATATATGTATATATATATATATAGAGAGAGAGAGAGAGAAAGAGAGATAAATAACTGCTGGCAGTCATTTTGTTACAAGGATGTGGGTTGCAGTTGATCCGATCTACAAAACAGCCTTCTTGGGAAATTAACGTGCAAGTGCATGAGCACTCTCCAGAAACGTAATCCCGAGAGATATTCAGCGTGACACAGTTTTGGGAAAATGGTTGGCCCTTTGAAATAGAGATACTATTTATTTTGCTTTTGTGCCAGGTGAGTGGACTGGAGCAACTTGAAATAAAGTGTCTTGCTTCGGGAATTGAACTCGCAGTCTTGCTATCGTAAGGCGAATACTCCAGTGCCCAATCAACCCGATGTCTATATATATATACACATAGACATACATAAATATGTTCGACTGAATCCTCCGCAGTAGCTCCAAAGCCGGTAGTCATTTGGTTGCAAAGCGAAATTCTAAGTTAAACAACCGCGTTTACATATAAAATATTATGAGTCAATAAACAGAGCAAAATAGCAGAAACATAAGGTAAAACAATACATAATTTCTCGTTAGTAGCAAAACTCATTATCGAAACTTCAGCTCTGAAGTATTTTTGCTGAACCAACAAATCGGCCTTTCGGCACTTTCTCTTGTTATGATACATAATTTCACATATATCTACATATACTGTATCGATGTTTACACAATAAAAACATGCATATCACAACCCTCTTTACCACCACCACCACCACTACTACTACTACTACTACTACTACTACTACTACTACTACTACTACTACTACTACTACTGTTGCTGTATATATTTCTATTATAAATATTTTGTAATAACAATCTCTCTAATCTAATTGTTTAGTCATACAATTACATCCATAGTCTTCATTCAGGTTTTTAATAGAGGTAAAATACTGAAAGAAATTCATCATTCCAAGGAAATTAGGTATGAAGCTGCTTCATCAAACTATCAATTATTATTTTTTTTTGTTGCTGTTGATGTCGTTATTCCTCGCAATTTTATATCTGTATTACAAGAGTGTAGGCGCAATACCTTGTATATAGAGCGAATAGTTTGCTCCGTGTTACAAAAGTATATAAATAATTATATTATGCAGCAACACAGATCCATCTGTGCATGCATACAAACACGGATATACTATACGTGTACATATATACACACAGATATTTATATGCACATACACACATATGTATATATATATGTACGTATATATAAGCATATACACATATAAATATATATACGCATATATAAACATATACTCACACACTGTCACCCATATACATACATATATATATATATATATATATATATATATTTGTGAGCGCGCACAGATACACACACACCACATGCACACGCACAGACATATGTGTTTAAGGCGGGTAAATCAAAATGAAGTCGTTATTCCAATTTCTCATTGAAGAATAAAATAACGTTGGCATCGATGGTGGGTTTTTTTTTGTGTATTCAATATTCTTTTCCAAAATGTTTTTTTTTTTTTTTCGTAATCTTCTCCGATTTTTCTCTTTATTTGTTATTCTAAATAAATGACTGCAACATTTTCACAAAGTTATCTAAAAGACTAACGCCACAACAAAATAGTGATTCATTGTGCATTTCTCTTTCTTTCAACAAGTATATAGCTTATGTAACACACTTTGAAAATTGAAAATATATATGAGAGATCTACTTATACATCTATTTCCATGTGTATGTGTATATAAATATGCACGAACGTATGTATGTATTTATGGGTATATGCATACATACGTTTATGTATCTGTATTCATGTATATATGTGTGTACGTATATATATGTATTTATGTATGTATATATATATATATATATATATATAGTTATATGTGTATGTATGTATATGCGTGTGTCTGTGCGTGTAATAAATGAAATATAGTGGAAGAAAGTGAAGGGAATATATTTATAATAGTATCATTTATATGCATATACAGAAACATATAGACACACACACACACACGCAAATATATACATATGTATTTGTACATGTGTGTGTGTGTGTGTGTGTGTGTGTACATGCACACGCATTACAAGTGTGTACACGCACGCACGCACGCACACACGTACACACTTACTCTAAAAGAGATCGCTCTTGAATAGAATAGGGAACGAATATGATGAAATGGAAAAGTACAAAAACAAAATCGATTGTCGTTAGTATGTGTGCGTGTGTGTATGTGGTATCAGAAATAAAGAGTAGGTGAGTGAGAGAGAAAGAGAGAGAGAGATAGAGAGGGAGGGGGAGATAGCGTGAGAAAGAAATATAAATTTATGGATGCTTTCGAAGTTAGAATCTAAAATTAAATCAAACAGCAACATAGAAACATTATTCAATCGATCGAAAAAATAAATATTTATATTTTGCTTATTATAATTATTTCTACTTGTTTGCGTTGTTTACTGTTTTTATTACACTTTTATGTAAAAGGAAATGAGATTCATTCACTTGTTTTCAAGTCTTATTTTCCAATGTTGCCGTATTCTTTGACCAAACATTTTGCGATAATTCACATCAGACAGTTGGGTACAATTTTGTTCCATGAACATTATTATTATTGTCATTCTTCTTCTTCTTCTTCTTCTTCTTCTTCTTCTTCTTCTTCTTCTTCTTCTTCTTCTTCTTCTTCTTCTTCTTCTTCTTCTTCTTCTTCTTCTTCTTCTTCTTCTTCTTCTTCTTCTTCTTCTTATTGAGTGACAGAGTAGCACATGCCATCAAAGTGAGGCTGGGATACTAATGTACGAGGCCCAATATACCCATCATGGCTACCCGTCTGATAAGGGTACACCAGGCACGTGCATCACAACTATACAGGCATGACAGAAGAAATACACATCCTGATAATCGTTAAAATTTATTTAAATCTGAAATTATACTTTCAAATTATTCATTAATTATTATAATGTGAATATCTAATATTTAGTAGACATGCCCTTTGCATTTTTCAATGCAAGCATTTTGCTAATCAGATGACGAATAATCTCTTGAGTGTTTATGTAAGCGATATGGTGACCTCGTATCAAGATAGGGAGTGCATAACTTCGTAGGTGAGGCCCAGTTAGAATTTTCTTCAGGTCGAGTAGCCCATTCCAGTTAAAAGGTCCCTACGGAAGAGTTGTTTAAGGATGATGAACGAAACACCCATGTTTCCAGAGGTGAATTATTCAAACCCCAATGAATTCCTCTCAGTACATGGATATGATGCTTCCCCAATACTCCTGCTCATGATAAGAGAAAACATATCGTCAGCCACCAAGGGGCATGCTCAACTGGCTAAGATCAAACAAATGAGAAGCAAATCTGTGGTATTGAGAAGAATATTTGTTGTAGCCCATCTTTTATACCAAGACAAGACATATATGTGTTAACACTTCCAATCAGTTAAGATTAGAAGCCATGAGAGACACTGCCTGGTATTGTATCGGGGGAATTATTATTATTAATATTTCGCTAATGCTTGCTAACATAGTTAACAGGTATTTTATGGTGAGGTTTAGAGACAATTCTCCTGAAATCTTCAGAATCTTTCTTGGGATTCCTGTAGACTATAGGATGATACTTATCTGCATGTCGACAATGCGAGCTTCGATTCCAATTTATTTCAGTCTGTTAGGTAGTATTTTGGATGTGCAAAGAGCACCAATTACTACGAGAACGAAGGTGGGAAAGGAAGTGATACTTCTCAGAAAATTTGTCGATTGGCGGATGAAAGTGGTGAACATAATCCGCTTGAATGGACCCGATCTCATGTTGCAGTTGTAGATTAGGAAAGGATGACTAGAAGAGGATATTTGCTTTAGTGGTCAGGGAGACATTAGTTTCGTTGAAGGTTCTTTTCCAGTAAGATCTGGGAAGCTTCCACTTATAAAGATTTCTTTGAACTTTTGTTTTCGTTATTTTTCCGTTTTACACGTTTTTACTGTAATCCCAAATCATGCTGTCCACTGTCAGAGACTACAGTATATATCTCGCTGTATTCTTAGTGGATATAGTGTTTCCATACCATTTATTAGTGATTTATTCTAAATTCAGTCAGAATAATTTTTCTTTTTTCTATTTAGCATTAGTCTTGATGTCTTGCTACTTCATTTAACATGAAACTGGGAATATTATAACTTATTACTGAATTTCTGGAGTAAATAAAGTATTGATGTTTCGTAAATTTTTCAGTTTTAACTCTGTTTTAAGTATTAATATAATGTGTCTGTAATACTCGTTCTTAGTTTTTACTTAGATTTGTGTGTGTTGTACACAGATTACTTTTTTGATTTCACAGCAGCATTTGTAGTATAATAGTAGTAAGTGTAACAGCAACAACGGTAGTATAAGAGTCACAATAACAGCAGAAGTAATACTTGTAATTTATATATACCACTAAGACACGAGCCGTCACAGTTAATACAATTGATAAAAACAGAAACAAAGGCAAAACCATTTGCACCAAAGGAGTAATATTTTAAGGGGGATTTCTTCTCACGACTTTATCTGAGGCTAAATTAATAGCTGAAATTTTAAAGATCTGGCTCTTATTAATGCAAGAAACTCAAACACACTTTATATGCGGGCAACATCAAGTTGTACAGTGTAGATGATAAACAACCAGAAATCCTGCTGGTGAGAGTAGAGAGATTTATCGGAGAAATCAAAATGATTCATACTCTTTGAGTCTATTTCTCTACGTTTTTAGCGTGTGATTCGATATAAAGGTTACTATTCCCAGCAAATTTTGCTGCTACGTAGAGACTTCAAACAGATATTTGATACATAAATGATAAACTATTAATACTAATAATTATAAAAAAATTACCACTCTGATATTGAGACAAGGCCACAATTTATGGGCTACGTGATAATCAGATTATGTCCAGTATTTGATTATCTTGTCTATAATTATCTAATCAAACTTGAAATAATGAAATTTTGTTCTAGTGAGATTATGACTTCGATTCGCGCACTGGACAATGCATTGTTTGCTTGATGAAAAAGAACTTCCTGTTCTGCTGTCCCAGTTCATTCAGGTGTAAATAATAACCCTACCACCGGCTGGCATCCCATGCAAGGGTGTAGTAATCTCGGTCGCTCTTACGCCATGAAACCGGCCATATGAGTCCTGAAACTCAAGACCATATTTACCACTGCTTGAATTAACCGCAAAATTGTTAGCCGCCTACCACATATTCAATGTATTTCCGGATTTAGTGCTACCATACTTGTGGCTAATGTCTAGAATTCACGTGTGGTGTACATGTAAAAAGTTCATCTATGCCATATTCAGAACCTTTATTATTTTTGCATACAGGCAGAAACGTTAGCACGCCGGGCGAAATACTTAGCGGTATTTCGTCTGTCTTTACGTTCTGAGTTGAAATTCCGCCGAGAACAACTTTACTTTTTATCGATAAATTAAGTAGCAGTTGCGTACTAGGGTCGATTTAATCGACTGACTCCCGCCCCCAAAATTTCGGGCCTTCTGCCTAGATTAAAAAAATAATAATGATAATCGTTAGTTATTTGCTTTGTTGACCAACCATTGACTCACATAAACCCTGGCGCCGATCTTTCTGCTCTTCTAGAAACATCTTATGTAAATCATCTTTATATTAACTGACATGACTATTTGAAGTTTCTAGGGAGGCTGCCTAATGAGTTTGCGATATAAAAAAATGTACACTGTTGTAATTATAAAATACTTACATTTTTATCATCATCATCATTTTCATCCTCCTCATCATGATCATGATCATCACCACCACAGTCACCACCACCACTACCACCACCACCAACAACAATAACACTACAACGATAACGATCACCATCACCACCACCACCACCACCACCATCGTCATTGTCGTCGTCGTCGTCATCATTCACATCATCATCCTCTTTTTAGTTTCCTCCCCTCCTCTATCTCTTCCTTCCCCTCCTTCCCCTTCTCCTATCCTCCTTCTTCTCCTCCCCCTCCTTCTCCCCCCTCCCCCCT
>NC_068992.1:596007-596880 GCF_001194135.2 Octopus bimaculoides
GCTACTATTGCTGCTGCTGTTGCTGCTGCCTCTGCATCCGAAGGAATTCTTCTAGTGCTGTTTGAACTAGAAGACCACTCTACCTACTTATAATAAAGGCGATGTGAATTATTTCTCGCTAAAATGTCGTCCGAATCACCGACATTCTGCATTATCCCTCGGAGGATAGTTATATCCTAATAAAATCAACGATACATCTTTCTTCATTAACTGGTCTTGTGACTAACAATACAACTCACTGACGTTCTATTTGTTGTACTGAGAATCTTTTTCTTCTTCTTCTTGTTCTTCCTATTTCCTTTTCTTCTTCTTCTATTATTATTATTATTATTATTATTATTATTATCCTTCTGTTCCTCTTTCCCCTCCTTCTTCTCACCACAATCACCGTCACCATCACCATTATTATTATTATTGTTATTATTATTATTATATTATTATTATTATTATTATTATTATTATTATTATTGCTATCATTATTATTATTATTATTATTAGTAGTAGTAGTAATAGTTGTAGTAGTAGCAGCAGCAGTGAGGCTAGGATCAAGCATATTCACTATACTCTGTAATAACATCATAACTAAAATTAGGTTCCTTATCTTTCGCTCCTTTGTATTTCATTTTCGTTTATTTCCTTTTATTGGCTGGCTTTTATAATATACTCTAACAAACCTGCGTACCGAATATCAAAAGGATTTTCAGAAATTATAGATATATCACTGAAAGCTTGGTAATGTAGTTATTTCATTAAGATATCTATTGGATTTTATATATTTTATTGCCAGAAACCATTTTACCATGCTTATATATACATGTGCACTTATGTACGTTTGATATATATATATATATGTATATATATATATATATATAT
>NC_068992.1:596913-597821 GCF_001194135.2 Octopus bimaculoides
TACACATATATATACACTCACAAAATATGTCTGTTTATGGATATGTGCGTGTATACATATATGCATATATACATATACATATATATATATCAAACACACACACACACACACACACACACACACATATATATATATGTCTATATATCATTACTTCCTCTTATACTTGCAATCAACTTCCCCTTTACGCTTGTTGACAACATTTTGTATATACACATATTTTATATTTTCATACGTGCGCAGGTACGCACACACACGCATACACACGCATACACACGCATACACACGCATACACACGCACACGCACACATTCATATACGTATATTCCTATGTATATTCATACATTACAAACATATACATGGATTCATACGTAGGTATATACTTGAATACAAGTATGGATACGCCTACACACACATACATAAACTGACACACACACACACCCAGAGACGTACACAGACACACACACACACAGAAGCAAATATATACACACACACACATATATATATATATACATATATATATATATATGCATTATGAAGGAATTTTAACATTCACTTCAATATCTTTGAGACGTCATTGTTGATGATTGGAGTTTAAACAAGCGTTCCATTAGATTAATTGAACATAACAAAGCAAAAGATGAGAAAGCAAAATAAAACATTTAAAATAACATCCTAAATGTGACAGCATCGCTGACTTCCTTATATTCACAGCACACATGAAGGTATTCGGGGTAGTGGTTCTCTGTGTGCGTGCGTGTGGGAATCTGTGTGTATGTGTATTGGATGTATTTATGTATGTATGTATGTACACACATATACACTCACATACGCACACACACACATATACATACGTGCATGCATGCATACATACATATACAAACACACACACACACACACACACACACACAC
>NC_068992.1:597831-605893 GCF_001194135.2 Octopus bimaculoides
CATATACAAACACACACACACACACACACACACACACACACACACACACACACACACACACACACACACACACATATATATATGTATATGCGTAACATATATTTGTAACATCATATAAACTGAATCCAAAGAACCTCCTGGTGATCTGCTCGGTAAGAATGGTAAATCTTGAAAAAAGGGAGAAAAGGAGTACATTGGAATTAGCGTGGAGATGTGTGTCCTACTTCGTACTTTTAGGAGAGAGTCCGTGCTCGAGATTTATTAAGTGCACAAATTTTGCTGGACTCTTTTTCTCGCTGTTTCTGAAGAATACATATCTAGTTAATGCAGACGACTCTCGTATACCTTAGATTCTACTGTTATCGTGGATATATACACATATACATAAAACACCGTTACTCTCAAATATATGCACGCCCACACACGTGCGTTATATGTGATCGTATTTACACATACACTCACACACACACATGCATATATATATACAGGGGTCTGTGGGTAAATTGTCGCCGTTTTATGCTTTTAATTTCAAGCATGCACATTGTTTGCTTTTGATTTTGTCGACTACACAATATAGGTGGCTCAGTTGGGCAGCGTCTGTGAAAAAAAAACAAAACAGCACCATGACGCAATTTACTCGGCCAGAAAATTGCAAACGACATGCTGTATTGCTTGGCATTCTTACCGGAAGCTCCAGTACGGACATTTCAGAGTGCTTGGGTGTAAATCTGAGGACAGTGCAGAGATTTCGGAAAGAGTTGGTTGAGTCTAATGGTGATTACGAAGATACAGCAGCTCGGATAACTCACTGTGATCGTTCTGATAAGAAAAGAACTCCTGAATTTGTTGGTGAGAGTCAGACTCTGATTGACAACGATCCCTGCAAGCCAATCAGGTCCATTGCCAGGGACACGAGAGTGTCTGATTTTTTTATTTGGCAGGTAATGCATAAAGACATTCGGTATTCCTCATACAAGATGAGAAAGGACTAATTTTTATCCCAATTCACCCAGGACAAGAGGAAAGACCGCGCTACGAAGCTTTTGAACAACGTCAAGCATACCCTTCAACCGATCATGCTTTGGAAATTTCTGCCAGGATCAGATGGTGAGCTCATAGAACAACCGTTGCCATGCCGTGCCCCCAAAACATGTACAGGAAGTGATAAAAATCAAACATCCAGTCAACATCATGGTGTTTAGAGTGATCACTATTGATGGCGACGTTATCTGTCCAGTCAACTTCCCACACAGCCTCAAACGCAACGAGGAGGCCTTCATCAAGTGCCCGGAGGAGTTAGTGCTGTCCTGGGTCAAGAGAGGGTTTGCTGGAAGACACCATATCTAGCAACAAGATTCTGCACCATGCCACACAAGCAGGACAACCCAGCTATGGCTGTCAGACAATTTCTGCGACCACATCATCCCTAAAATCTGAGCACCCGACTACCCAGACTGCAACCCCTTCGATTATTATGTGAGGGGTGCAGTTGACTGAGAAACCAACAAAATTTTTGTAACACTAAAGATGAACTGAAGGCAAGGATTATGACAGCATTCACCACTTTAAACAAGGAAGAGTTGCAGACGAGTTGCAGACGATTCCGAAGTCGTCTGGATGCCGTCGTTGAAGCCAATGACAATTTTATTAAATAAATTTATTCGTTAGTATTTAAAAATAATTTTATGTAATTTTGGTAAAAATATATCTGTTAAAATGAGATTTCAGTGTTATTTTCATAATTTAGACTACAATTTATTCATCGCATCATACATACATACATACATACATACATACATACATATATATATATATATATATATATATATGTGTGTGTGTGTGTGTGTATGTATGTATGTATGTATGTATGTATGTATCGTTGATATTATGTTAAACTGTTGTATGTCTAAATTTGGCCAAATACGTTTTTATCACTATTTATCTTTGCTAGCAATAGCCAGTTCTTTTGGAGAAACTATCGTATCTCCAGCTGCTTCAGATGCCATGATATCAACAATTGTCAAAGTGTAGTACAACGGTTTTGCCATGGAATGGTGAATCTACTTTTCGTTTTCTGAAAAACCAACGTTTTGGACTTACGACACTTTTGCATAATAGCAACGGTGTTTCAGTCACTCGACTGCTGCCATGATCGAAGAAATCGACCCTAGAACTTAGACTTTGTAAACCTAGTACTTATCCTATCGGTGTCTTTTGCCGAACCGCTGAGTTTCGGGACATAAACACACCAACGTCGGTTGCCAAGCGATGGTGATGGGGGGACAAACACAAATACACACACATATTCGAAAGTTAATGGATAAAAAGTAAAGACAAGAGAAACCAATAAAGGAAAAAATGGCGTTTGGCTGAAGCCTTTATCAAAATAAAGAGGCAGGAAGAAAGCTCCAACTAAAGGAAAGACACCAGTTTGAAACCCGTGTGCATCCTTCTGACGTATGCTGTACATTGTAAAACAGACAGACACACACACACACATACAGACACACGCACACATATATTGCTTTTATCTATCATTTGCTTTCGTCATTAGACTGCGACCATGCTGGGACGTCGCGTTCAAGAAGTTTTAATCGAATGAATCGACCCCAGTATTTAGGCTTTTAAAACCTGGTACTTATTCCATGACTCCTTTTGCCGCACCGCTAGATTTACGAGGACGTAAACACACCAACACCGGCTCTCAACCTTTGGTGATGGACAAACACAGAGGGACACGCACATACATACGCACACACACGCACATAAATGCCTATATATATATATATATATGTTCATATGTTTGACGAGATTTTCTTTGATTTTCTGTCCAACAAATCCACTCACAAGGCTCTGGTTTACCCAACAATTGCCGCTCAAGGCAATTATATGTTATATATAAAGACGCATACACAAACAGATAAACTGTCGTAATCTGCTTAACAACCTATGACATATTAAAGAGGTTCTCCTTGAAACCAACTGCTTTGTCATCCTGCTCTTCGCATATCTTAAGCTTAATTTCGTATCGCTTAAAATCTGAGTTACTGGAAGTTATATTGCTATCTTAAACAATTGCATATACTTATTATAAGACTGCTTCACAAACAAGAAACATCTACTTACATCTCGATAACAGCTTTATCTACCTTCGACCACCTGTAACATTAGCAACGTTTAAGGATAGCAAGTAATGAACAATACTATTGTATTTCTACTGTAAATCTACGTTTTGTATGATATAAAATCCTCCTTTAAAGGATTATACTGAATCTCAACTAAGCAAATCACTCTAAATAATTTCAGATAAAAAACAAAGATACTAACAAACAGAAAATATGGTGCAACAATTACTGTTATAACAACACTGAGTAGAAAATGTACGTCGTTGATAAATATCAAGAAATTGGAACTGACGATATCTCTGCCATCTCAAGTAGTTATTCTTGCTTTCAAGGCTTGTTAAATATCGTTTGACTTTTTAAAGAGCTTTGAGAGTTTCACAGTAATTTATATAATTTTGTTTTCCTTTTCCAAACTGGCATGCATTGATTCGACGTATATAATTGATCCAACATTTATCAGTGTGTGGAATATGATTGGCATTACACTTATACATATAGAATACAGCCTTACTGTTATGCACGCACGCACACACACACTCACACACACGCACACATGCAACGCATACATGCATACAAACATATACATGCATGTATACATACATACATTCATTCATATATATATATATATATATATATATATATATATATATATATATATATACATGCATAGGGAGAGACAGTAATTTGTATTTTGTTTCACTGATATATTTCAATGGAGTTCATATCATAATTTCCATTAAAACATAATACACATTAAGAGAAGCCTATCTGATGTAAACGTTATGGCAATATCTTGTTAGATCTGAACGGTAAAATGTTGGGAAATAACATTAGAAATAATTTGAATCCATTTCTGAATAAAATATCAGAAGGATGATTCCTTTCCTGACTGCCATAAAAATTGTTGGATTTCTTTTCCATTTTCTGTTTTACTATTATTAATGTTTGACAACGCTTAGATTCAATGAAAATATTTCGCAATAGCTTCCGAAAGATTAACCATCAATATTACTTTCTTATATTCAAACAATCATGAAATAATCCATCCATCAATCCGTCCATCCATCCGCCCGTCCGTTTATCCTTTCATGTGTTCATTTATCTGTCCATCAATGTATCTATCTATCTATCTATCTATCTATCTATCTATCTATCTATCTATCTATCTATCTATCTATTTATCTATCTATCCATTCGAAAAATATATAAAGCCTGTATTCCGTAAAATGGGTTTTCATATCGTCCCCATCCTATTTCTCATCTTCAGAATCGGGGTTGATTGTAAATAATGATATTTTCGTTACTGTAGATAATGTTAAAATGTGTAAGAATCCACAACTCAATTGAAAATCGCACACGTTAGAAATGTTTTATGTTCATGTCAATTTTCCTGAAAAACTTGGCAGACCTATCCTTATTTTTCTGCTGTTGGAGAGAAATGCGGAGATCTGATGTTTTGGCGAAAGAAGAGATTGAACGAAGTGGCTAGTTCAAAACCTGGCAGTGACACAGTATGACTGCTGGTAAGAAAAGAGATTGATAAGTTGGGTGGGCTTAAAAAGAGGTGGTACGAGAGGGATATTTCTGCAGTTGAGAAGCAAATGTAGTGACGGTAGCAGAGATCTAGTGAGATAGAGGTAGCACAACTGAAGAGATACTGATTGAGATGTGCTGGTGAACGATATCATGCTAGTCAGTCGATTGGTATTCTTTGGATACAATCTAGGGTGCCATTATGTGTACTACCTGCAACATTACACGTATGAGAGCAGTGCTTGATTTGGGGTGGCTGCAATTGAGCGGCTATATAAGTAGCAGTTTTCTCTTCTTGTGAGCTCTGAAATACCTTCTGATCATGAAGGTAACGGTAGTTACCAATATTCTAAAGCGATCAATTTTCAATAATTTAAATCTGGCTTGCGCAAGTTAACGGAATAAAACAACGAGACTAACGGGTACATACGTTATATAAAATATCGTTTAATTAAAGTAATTGTAGATCTGAGAAAAAACATCTTTCATATTTTTTAATCTCTGTCTGTCTGTCTGTCTGTCTGTCTGTCTGTCTGTCTACCTGTCTGTCTGTCTACCTGTCTGTCTGTCTGTCTCTCTATTTATTTATTTATTTATCTGATTGTCCATCCGTCTGTTTATTAGGCCTGCCATAGAGATATTGATATTCACGTACTCACGTAGTTAAGGAGAGTTTAATAGACAGATATAAAAACAGATATGTCGCAATGCAGATAGAAGGAAACCGGAAATATAGCCTAAATGAGGGAGTCGATTAACAGTGAAATGTACACTGACAATGAAATCGCAGTCAACCATTTTCTTTACCGTCTTAAGTTTTAAGTACGATTTCTGTAGATTAAGAAAAAACGGAACGCGCTCGCTTCAAGCAACTTCTGATATAATGTACTCGTCATCAGTAAAAACATTCGATTGTTTCTAGTGTGAGAATGTTTTTGAGAAGCTGTTCGCCTATGGGTCCGTTCGTTTGTATCAATAGTGAACTTACAATATTCTTCAGTGTTAACCCTGAAGGCGAGAGAAACAAACACTACAGATATCAAGTATATATTCTCGCATTACATATTACACATTAACTTACAATAATGATTTCTCATCATTAACAATGCTAAAACATTACTATCTTCGGCGATTTCTTATATCGACATATAAAAGAGCATTCAGGGAAGTAAACCTTGTTTTTTAGGATCAGAAAATGCTGCTCCTTTGTAAATATAATAGGTATGTTTTGAGGATTGAACGTATTTCTCGCTTTGCCAAAATTCTTCAAGAAGTATTTTAATCATGCAAATATATTTTGACTGGTATTGCAGATATTAAATTATTGCTTCTTGATAATGCAATATTAAATGTCTTATTCATGGCTGTGTGGTAAGAAGCCTGCTTCCTAATCACATGGTTCCGGGTTCAGACCCACTGCATGGCACCTTTGGCAAGTGTCTTCTACTATAGCCGCGGGCTGACCAAAGCTTTGTGAGTGGATTTGGTAGATAGAAATTAAAAAAAGGTCTTATATATATATATATATATATATATATATATATATATATATGTGTGTGTGTGTGTGTGTGTGTGTGTGTTTTCCCCCCATCACCGCTTGACAACAAGTGCTGGTGTGTTTATGTCCCCGAAACTTAGCGGTTCGGCAAAAGAACCCGATAGAATAAGTACCAGACTTATAAAACTTAAGTACTGGGGTTGACACATTCGACTAAAATTCTTTAAGGCGGTGCTCCAGCATGGCCTTTTCCTAATGGCTGAAACAAGTAAAAGCTAAAAGATAAGTGAATCTGGTTTCAATGCATTAAGCTACTTCTTAAACAAACTGCATCCAGTTCTTCTTATCTTTTCACTGGGACTTTATTTTCATGGTAGTCTATACAAGTTGGGAAAAACATCATTCGGAAATATACAAAGGATATTTTCTTGCATGCATTTTTACGCAATGCAAGTTAAATACTATTAGTGATCTATATACATTTTAAGTTGAATTAAAATTTTGTCACCTTCAGAATGTTTAGATTTCAATCACTTTTCAATTTATGTTTTAAATTTCTTGATGTTATTTCTGATTCCCTTTCTCTGTCTACTTTAATTACGTTACTTGAAATTCTGTCCTTATATTGTAATATGGAAGACGTGCTTAATGCACATGGCATTCCCATAATAACTTCTTATCTTTGAAGTAAGTTATTTTTACGAAAAAATAATATGATTTGCCAATGTTTCAACGCAACATGTCTATCTTTTTAAAGATGTATTCAGGTCTTCTGACACATCAGGAAATAATTTCTCTTCTTGTTGCAGTTATAATTGTCAAGGCATTCACTTTTCTACGCTTTTGATAAAGCATATTAAAATTTCATAAAACTAGAAAACAGGAAAAGAGAAAAATACCTATTAATTTATTTCAATGTACCTGATTTGTTGCAATTACTAAAACCTACATAAATGCGTACAAAGATCTATCTATCTATCTATCTATCTATCTATCTATCTATCTATCTATCTATCTATCTATCTATCTATCTATCTGCTCGTCCCTCTGTCTGTCTGCCTGCCTGACTGTCTGTCACTCTATCTATCCATCTACCTCCATACCAACCTCCCTCTCTTCGTACCCACCAACGTACCTACCTACCTATCTATCTATCTATCTATCTATCTATCTATCTATCTATCTATCTATCTATCTATCTATCTATCTATCCATCTATCTGTGTGTACGTATATATATATATGTGCAGGCAAAATGAAAGAGAGAAATAGAGAGAGAGAGAGAAAGAGAAAGAGAAAGAAAGAGAGAAAGAGAGAGAGAGAGACTGTGTGTGAGAGATAAGAGACGTATAGATTTAAAAAGTAAAAATTTTCGCATAAGAAAATGATACATCAACTAACAATCTTCATTTTTTTTTATTAAATGTAAGTTAACATAAGTTTTTATCTCTAATACAAAATTTTTGAAACCAAATCTTCTGTGAATTGATACTGCCTAGATCTAATTTTTTTTCTCTCTATATGCCAGCTCATGATTCCTGTCAAATGAAGCATATTTCTGTCATCTGTGATGATCTGTGATTCTTTTAATACAGTAAGTTTCAGCCGTTCCGTTAAAATACGTATACGTCTAATATATCGGGCTACCAAAATTTATATATTCATTCACAAAGACAATTCTGGGATTTCTGTAGAGCATTGCAATTAGAGTTGCATTCTTCAGTTTAACTGTTTGTAACAAAATGTATGACATATCTTAGAACCATGTCTCGCATTATACAACTCCACATAAGTTAGAAAGAATCCGATACACAGTCTTCTCCTCAAGGATATAGATTAGGTTTGTTTGTTTTTCTCCTTTTTTCTTATTTTTACTATTCTCCTTAACGAATATATATATATATATA
>NC_068992.1:607235-611835 GCF_001194135.2 Octopus bimaculoides
TATATATATATATATATATATATATATATATATATATATATATATATATATTTGTATGTATAATATATATACATGTATATATACATATATGCATTATATGTACACACTCACACACACATATATAAACACATATAGAAATACACACATATAATGAAAAAGGAACAACGGATGAATAGGACAGGGAAAATACTACGAGGGAACATACATATGCCCCCTTTATCAGTTATTGATTGAAAGGACGTAACATATATATATATTTGCATGTATCTCTCTCAATCTCTCTCTCTCTTTCTCTCTCTCCATATATAAATATATATGTCTGTGTGTGCGTGTGTGTATGAATGTATTTGTAGTTTAAAGAGAAAGCCAAACCGAATAAAATATTAGAAGCTCTGGGCAGAAATGTTTGAAAGATATTATATGAATATAATTGGCAATTAATTGCACCACCTCTCCTACACGTTTTGTGTAAATAGTAAATGGTAGATACCAATTCTGGATCATTGGGCAAGTCTCAATATACATACTTAACACAATATATCTAAGTTTAGACATTGCACACACTTTATAAAACTACGCAAACAATTTTCAGAATAGACGTCTCTGTAAACAATTAAAACACCTCATGAATTTCTCGATATACTGGACAGAATGCATGCATATCAAAAGATAATTATTATTCTCATTTCAGAAGTAAAGTGTTAGACGTGAAGTCATAGACTTTGTAAGAAAAATAGCTTCATGCAAAATAGTTAATATCTATTAAAAAATTAATTTGCTTGTGCAACCATATTAACAGGCGATGTTTATTGTAATCTAGAACATAAACGATGTACACAGGTAAGTGTAAGCTACTTTTTTGAGAAGACGTATGTTATTATCGACAGTTTTAGAAAAGTGTGAGAGACAGTTTCAATGACCCAATGCAAAATTAGAATCTTCGGTTCGTTCAAAGGAAATGATTGAAATATGTTTTTTAGAATTCAAAACGGTACATGCACACTCAAACACAAACATACGCGCACAAACGCACATATATATATACAAACACACATACGCTTGGACGCATATATATATTTGTGTGTGTGTGCATATGTGCGTGAGGTTTGTACATATGTATATATACGTAAATATATATATGTGTACATATTTCTACATGCACACACATATGTATAAATATATATGTGTGTCTGTACGTGCACACACATATATGAACATATAAATATATATGTTTATGTGCGTCTGTGTGTAATAGACATATATTTTGCATGACATGTGTACGTGCGTGCGTGTGTCTGCGTGTGCATGTGTACGGTACTCGATTGTTCACCTATCCACCCTTCACTGAATGAAAATTTCTAAATTTTGTGCATTAAGAGATGAGCTGAAATTTTGAGCAGTTAGCAAGATCGTCGTTCCTTACAAATTCTTTGCGATTTGGTGGCTATGCTGCAGATGCTTTACGAACTGGTGAGACAGCAGAAGTTAATATACTAAAGCGAGAATATTTCTTTGGATTTCTTTTGCTAGATTCAACATGATTCTTCTTCTTCTTCTTCTTCTTCTTCTTCTTCTTCTTCTTCTTCTTCTTCTTCTTCTTCTTCTTCTTCTTCTTCTTCTTCTTCTTCTTCTTTACACATGGTTTTGAATTTTTTTAATTATATATTTTCCCCTTTTATATGTATATTTTTTTCTTTGTATACTTGTAATAAAATCATTTAGCTATTTAAGCAACCAGTGAAATATACATTTTTCAGTTTGAAAACGCTATTTGAAGCTTGAAACCCATATCAGAGACACTCAGTATAAACATTCAAAATAAAAATTAGCACCCCCCACCCAACTCATCTCTACTCATTTTTTCAAATATACACACACATAATATATATATATATATATGTTTTCATATTTGTTTGTGTGTGTGCATGTACGTGTATGAGTGTGTATGAGCGTGTTTGTATGTACATAACATGTCAGAAATCTCAGTCTGTTTATGAAAACATTCTGTATAAATAACTAATAACTCTATCAACCTTATTATAAAAATACACCAGTTCTTCACCTCAATGGCAAGTGGCATTTCTCTACTTATCAGTGAGATGATGCCTCTACTTGGTCACACAAGTTATGACTTTTAACCTAGATCAAGCCTAAAGCATTTATGCCATAATTCATAATAACAGAATTCACAAAAGAATTAACCTATAAGAATTATCGCTGGCCTTCTTAATTGATGCAATCTATAATATATCTAATAGCTAGCCTACCTATGCAATCAGATTCTTTGTCCATTATAGTTAATCAATACTCATTGATACAATGTAAATATTAAAAGTCCGATATACTGCGATTTGTTGTGTGTGTACGTCTGAAAAGGTTAGTCTGTCTCTGTGTGAATGTATAAGTGGATGTGTGCCTCTCTGTATGTGTCGTTCTGTGTACGAGCGCGACTGCGCATGTGTAAGTACAAAACTGTCATCTTTCATTATTTCCTGTCATTCCTTATCTCTGCTCTGTTGTTCGTTTACTTACGGATTGATTCTCATATCGTATAAATCTAAATTTCAATAGTCATACATGTTAAAGATGCATTTACTCTTCACATATTTAGTAAAGACTGTATCTCTCTCTCTCTCTCTCTCTCTCTCTCTCTCTCTCTCTCTCTCTCTCTATATATATATATATATATATATATATATATATATATATCTATATATATATATGTGTATGCATGTATATCTATCTATCTATCTATCTATCTATCTATCTATCTATCTATCTATCTAACGATCGAACTATCTATGGAGTTATTTATGTATTTGCGTGTGAGTGCGTGCACATGCGTATATACATATCTGTATAGATTTCCCATGTATTATTCCCTTCACACACACACACACACACACACACACACACACACACACACACGTGTGTATGTATCCCTGTCTCTCTCCATATATATGTATGTATACACGTAAATATGTATATATATATATATATATATATATGTATATGTAGTGCTCTGTTTGTTATTTCCAGAAATGTCTCTGACGAAGTAGTATTAGTTTTCTTAGGCCGTTCAATATACCCATGCAGTCACTTATAAACTTGGAATTTTTTTAAAAGTCGGTAATTTTTAATCACCATCGATTTTTCAACCCTATGCCATTTAATAGAGCCTTCACTTTTATCGCGATGAAGAATTCAGATTTCTCTATACGTAAAATTAATATAATACTAACGGATAGAAAACCTATACTAGAATTCGATGGAAAGTAATAGAGTAAGGCTGATAGATCTGATAATTTCGATATTGCTATGGGGTCCAGCGACAACGCACAAGTAACTGAATTTTTGGGAATTTACATTCTCAACTTTATACATAGAAAATTTCCTGCCTTAGTGGTTGGATTGTATGGGAACGACGCTCTTTTCACTATCCATAGGTCTAGTGAAGTTAATCTTGTCAGGTCCGGGAAAAAGTTTTTAAAATTTTTTGAGCATCTCGATGTCTTTGTCCATTGAAAATGAATATAATTTAAGTACAGAACTATACTAACCATATCACAAACTGAATGAGTGCCTAAGCTATGTAACTAAAGATTCTAATCATCCTAGACACTTCATAAATTCAATTATCAAAAACATATAAACATGAATTTCGAGTCTTCCTACTAATGAAGATATATTTGCACAAAAGGAAAAGTTCTATGACCACGCATTATCTGAAGTGTAAGGATAAAATTTATTATACCCCGAATCGAAATACTGAATTTCCTGGTAATGATAGGATATCAAATATTATGAGACTTGTGCAATAAAAATTAATACATCAAATAACCTTATTAAGTAAGATAAGTAAGCATGAATAATAATACAAATAAGATTGGTAAAAATAGCAGTCTTGAAGATAAATGTATTAATATTAATAGACACAGACGTAACTGTAAAGATACTGAAAGTATAGTTGGTATAAACATGAATAATAATAATAATAATAATAAAAGGTCTATTGATATGAATAACTTTAAGCATAAGAATTGTGACAGAACATCTAATTATGGAATCAAGAATTATGAACATGTTGATAATGTTAACATTACGAAAAGATGTAAATAATAGAATAGTTAAATCGAGAAATATTAGTTGGTATAATCCATTATTCGTATCTTACATAACAAATTATATTCCTTTGTAATAATTTAGTAGTTCAGAAAAAGAAGCGGATAGAATAGTACCAGGTACGAAAAAGAAGAACAAGAAGAAATACTGGGGTCGGTTTATGGGACTAAACCCGTCAATATAGCACCACAGCATGTCTGCAGTCTAGTGAGGGGAAACAAATGAAAGAGAAAAAGATAATATACGTCTGTGTGTGTATGTGTGTGTGTGTGTGTGTGTGTGTGTGTGTGTGTGCGTGCGTGCGTGCGTAGCTGGGTGGTAGCTTGCTTCCTAACGACGTGAGTGGCGCCTTGGGTAGACGGCTTCTACTATATCCTCAGGCAGACCAAAGTTTGTGAGTAGATTCAAAAGAGGGATACTGAATGAAGCTTGTCGTATATGTATGTATGTATATGTATATATATATTTATATATATAT
>NC_068992.1:612126-613099 GCF_001194135.2 Octopus bimaculoides
ATATATATATATATATATAGGGTCATCCCATAAATAATGCGGTTTTTTATAGTTTTTTTAATTTTTCAAAGTTAAGTTAAACAAATTTTTTTGTGATCTAAAATATACTATCCTTCATTTTCTACAATTCTCTTCCATTTACTCGATAGACTTGCAAGGCCCCTCTTCCAAAATTCACTTGTCCGTGACAAAAAATAATCCTTCAGAACTGTTCTAACCTCGTTTACAGAATTCGTATTTTTCCGTCCAAATCATTTGAAAGACTGCGGAATAAATGATATGAGATGAGGCAATGTTCAGCGAATATGGTGGGTGAGGCGTCGTTTCCCATTCAAACTGTCCCAGCCTTTGGAATGTCATCCTCACTGCATGTGGCCAAGAATTATTCTGATAGAAGAACACCTTTCGTCTTCAAACCAAAGATGGTCGTTTTTCTTCTAGCGCTGACCCTCCAGCTCCTCGCAGTAGATCGCCCTTGTTATGGTTTGGTTTAGGTTTAAAAGTTCAAAGTGAACTAAACCTTTCATATCCCACCAAACAGATAACAACACCTTACGTGGGTGAAGACCTTCTTTAACCTGGGGTGCGGGATTTCTCCTTTCCTAAAACAGTCCTGAAGCCGATTCGTTTGACTTGAAAACTCTTCAAGCTGGTGCTCCAGCATGGCCGCAGTCAAATAACTGAATCAAGAGAAAAGAAGATATATATATATATATATATATATGTGTGTGTGTGTGTGTGTGTATGTATGATAATATACGTACATAGATACATAGACACATACATTGATACACAATACACACACACACAATCACATATGATCACCACATATATTCATACATACACAATGTACGTTCCGAACAGTATGTTCATGTCTGATAGACAAAACTTCATTAAAGGTTGACAACCAAGATATCTACCTCTCTCTCTCTCTCTCTCTCTCTCTCTCTCTCTCTCTCTCTCTCTCTCTCTC
>NC_068992.1:613157-615105 GCF_001194135.2 Octopus bimaculoides
TCTCTCTCTCTCTCTCTCTCTCTCTCTCTCTCTCTCTCTCTCTCTCTCTCTCTCTCTCTCTTCGTTGCTGTCTTTTATAGTCAGTTAAGCATGAATTCTGTGACTAGTCTATAACAACCTGGTCGGTTTTTATTCTGTCAATTCTGACGTGTTATCATTTTGGCTTTTTAACTAAGTCAGCTTAATTCACAATCACCTCTGTGCATCAGCTGTACGGAAGCTGAATTACATAGCAGAATAGCTTAACACTATAAGGCGACGAGCTGGCAGAAACGCTAGTACGCCGGGTAAGTCTCTATTTACGTTCTGAGTTCAAATTCAGCCGAGGTCGACTTTGCATTTCATCGTTTCGGGGTCGTTAAATTAAGTACCAGTTGCGTACTGGTCTCGATCAAATCGACTGGCACCCTCCCCAAAAATTCCGGGTCTTGTGCCTAGATTAGAAACGAATATACCAGGCCAAGTGCTTAGCAACATTTCGTCTGTATTTACGTTCTGAGTTGAAATTCCACTGACGTTGACTTTACCGCTGATCCTCAGGGATCGATAAAATAAGTATTCGACTGGCTTCCTCCCCCAAAATTCCGTGCTTTGTGCTTAGAGTAGGAAAAAATGGTTTAACACTAACATTATTGCTACTGACATAACGGGCAGGGGATTCCACATCTGGCAAATCGAGTTCGATTCTGAAAACGATTAAAAAGTACATTTTGTGCACTAATTATGAAATCATATGATGTGCGGCTGAATCTGTTTTTAAGGAGCTCCCTTCGAGAGTTGTATTGCCTCGCATTCGGTATAATGTGTTTATTATGGTAATTTTGACTTTAAGAGTCCCTCGTAGCGTGAGGTATTTATGTATAGTAATGCCCGTAATATAAATAAATATATTTAAAGGGAAACACAATTAGATCGAAGCTTGGGTTTGATGACAAGTGGTTCTACAAGTGCTGCGATACCCCTTAAAATGAACTGCAAACGTCTGTGTTAGAAAACAGTTAGTAGTAGTTTTCAAGGCAACGATACATAGCAATAATACTTCATTAATATAAAATAGCCTATGTAAGGGAGAAGTTTTGACTATACACGTATGCAATTCAGTATTTGTTGGTCTGCCACACTTGTTCTCGCTGCTCCTATTAGGTTTTATTAGTTTCAAATTAGCAGTCATTTATGAAGCAATACAAGTGAATATGTAATGTAAGATCGGTTAATAGCTGATTTTATGTGCTGATGTTTATACCAAAACAAAATAACTTTATAAGCAATTAGAGTAGTTTTGTGACTAATAGATGGCCATAAGAATCTCGTATTAAGCTGTGCCAAATGTTGGGTTAATATATCTGCTATGAAGTTCGCCTGCTTTCGATGCTGGAGCACCTCCTTTAGTCGAACAAATCGACCCCAGGACATGTTCTTTGTAAGCCGTGTACTTCTATCGGTCATTAAATGAAAAATATAGTAACGAAAGCACTAAGGTGTTTTAATTGGGAATAATTGGACTTTACAAGGCTTTAATTATATCAAGCATTAAAACGATCACAGAATGTGGAAGGTTACGAACGCTATATATAAGTAGGATTTTTCATTGTTTTCTAAGAAAAGATAGGTCACAATTACTACGTGTCTTGATAAAATCTGGAAATAAGGGTTTTGGGTTATTTGTTTGTGCTCTTTGCTTTCTGGATTCCAACTTCACTCCGTGATCTACGTGGATTGTTGACTTATTGCCTCGCACAGTTTGACACAACCACTTGACACCGAAGCTGCATTTAGCAGAATCTGCTCTGTTAGAAGCATTCAGAGAAAGTTTCCCGTTAGAGGGTACCATCATTCTTCTTTTCCACCATTCTCGGTATCCCTGTAAAGGGTCAAGAGCACTGCTTTCCCTCTTGGCTTATACACACACACACACACACACACACACACACACACACACACACACACA
>NC_068992.1:615403-619728 GCF_001194135.2 Octopus bimaculoides
GCCTTGTACCTAGAATAGAAAAATATATATCTGTACACAAATAAACACAGCTCACATAGGCGTACAGGCATTATATATGTACACGTGTATATACATATATATACATATCTATATATATATATATATATATATATATATATATATTTATAGCACTATCTATCTACCTATCTATCTATCTATCTATCTATCAATCTATCTATCTGTATGCTTGTATGTGTGTGTATATATATGTATGCATCTCTCTCTCTCTCTCTCTCTCTCTCTCTCAACACGCATATATCATTGTCAATACATTACGTGCGTGTATGATACTCCTGTAGTCTAGCCCGATATATAAATACTTCCGTGTCAATGATTTTATACCAATTCTTCTCATTTATTTCCAATGTGCCTCTAAGTATTGTTCGTTGAAGCTAAGAAACTTCATCCCCGCTTCTATCATCATATTCATCATCTTAATCTTCTACTCCCACCTTCAAATATTATCATGATGACGGCCATCATCATCATCATCATCATCATCATCATCATCATCATCATCATCGACTTTTACGCTTATTTTTTTATTATCGTCCTCTTCACCATTATCGCTATAATTAATATGGAGAGCATTAATATAACAACTAAAGTCCCACAACCAACATAACTGCGTCAACCGGCGTCTACAGTTTCTTCCTTGATATCCTCATATCGACTCGACTTCCATAGCAATACATTATGAAAGTTATCAACAGCATCAACTTACTTTTAACCCTCGCATTCCATCGAATGTTAATGGAGTATATGTGCGACGATGACCGAAGAACGATTCTAGGCATCAATTAGGAGACAATACAGTTCTATATTTAACATTTGACGGTTATTTGTCCTCATCTTGTTTGTTATTAACGCACGGTTTCGGCTGATATACCTTCCAGCCTTCATCAGGTGTCTTGGGGAAAATTCGTACCTGGGTTCTCATTCCTAAGGTATTTTTCGATGTTGTTGTTGTTGTTGTTACTATTATTATTATTATTATTATTATTATTATTATTATTATTATTATTATTATTCACCACTACGCCATGTGCCCACTAGCATATGGCATAGTGGTTAAGAGCGCGGGCTACTAACCCCAAGATTCCGAGTTCGATTCCAGGCAGTCACCTGAATAATGAGAACCCAGGTTCGAAATTTCCCAAAGACACCTGATGAAGGCTGGAGGGTATATCAGCCGAAACGCTGTGTTAACAGCAAACAAGATGAGGACAAATATCCGTCAAATGTCAATAATGTAAATTAAGAGTCTTTCAGAATTTCTTCCAGAGAAATTTCAAGTGTGGGGGGTTATAAACAATTATGTTAAGTAATTGTCCTAGCAGTGCAAAAGGTATTTTTCCTATTCGTGCAAAGCTCTATGGGCCTGGCTGTATTGGAACAACAAGCCACTGCACATGTCCAAAATTTACACAAAGACAAGTACCACCCGGTACGTGCTCAGTATTCGTGCATTGTAGAAGTATGTTGGTCAGCTCTTGGTATTCGTAAGGTCGATCTGACTACCAGTTGAGTTTCTTGTGAAGATCGAGCTACTGCCTTGTTTTGGCAACGAAGAGAAGTTAATATTCCACAATCACGTGGCAATAACAAAAGAAATTGCGTGATGGACGCGTTGAAAGTGAGGCTTTAGATCGTATCGGATCCTTCAAGAATGACTTGAAGAGGAAGGTGATGATGGAGTGATGAGTGTTTCTTAGTAGCAAATTTTGTGCAAGTTGGATATGTAGGGCGAAATTTGTTAGCTAAATGATTCTAATTTACCTTTGAAGCTGTAGGGTGGTAGCGAAACCTCTCAGAAAACTCTTGACTTCACCATCTCTTAGTAATCCAGTGTTGTGTGTGTCATCCTGGTTATTTTAAAACAATTTGCTCCTGATTTCGACATTCGAATCTGCTATTTATATTTAGCATTATAATTTTATCAATGCAAGCCATGGATGGGCAGAGTTGTAAGAACTTTGAGGCAGTTTGTCAAGCCTCTTTGTGCTTTGAGTTCAAATCAATTTATTGTTAGGTTTGCGTTTTGTCCTTTCTAGTCTATTTCTTTAAGTTTCATCCGGAAAAGGGAATATCTAAATGTTGTTACATAGAGAATTATTCAAGACCTATATGTGTATGTAGGTTCTCTTGTTGAGAAATGCATCTTTAATCCGGCCTTCTACTCACGTGATCAGGATCGTGAGAGAGAAAAGGCGATGATTTTACACAGTACAAAGCCATATTTTATGGGGTGGGTGGGATTTGGCAGAATTAGATGATATGATCAATTAAATTTAATCTAAAACCTGAATAGTATACTATTTAATATATACAGGCACACACAAATGCTCTCTCTCTCTCTCTCGCGCACACACACACATACACACGCAATAACACACACGCACACACACAAACGTATACACATATACATATTCAATACATACATAAATTCACAGGTACACGCATATGAATATAAAATGCACCATTCTTTGAAAGTTTTAAAATTGAGTTGCCTTGCTGTTTATATTGTGTGAATTCGACTTAAAACCAGAACAAAAGTAGATAATGAAAACAGTAAAAAAAAAAAAAGATGAGTAGACAAACCTCTGATTGCCTAACACGAAGTAGCCTCACTACCGATCTCAAATAGAAAGCAAATTTCACCAGTTTTTCCAAGTTGTTCGGAGCTATAATTTCTTTTCTTTGTTATAATCATATTTGCTTTTTCGATTGCATTATAAAAATCTACCCTTGAAACTAGCAAACCTACTTATTTAAGAAAAAAATGATCTCGTATAAAAAGTTGTGGAGTGTCTTATAAAAGATATTACTCGCTAGGCAGGAGATATGCCAGCAATTACAAATCGACTAAGTTTTGAAAGTTCGTCTATTTACCTAGAAATGAGCTTTAAAAAAAGAGAAAAATAAAAAAATATGTACCATATATTGTGTTAATTCAACCTGAAGAAAATTGGGGTGTTGCAACTATCCCATCTCAAAGTGTAAGACAAGTAAGCTTCATAGAAAATTGAAGTCTTTAACTGATGAATCAACCAGAAAAGTTATCTTTAAATTGAGACATTATATGGTATAACTACTGGTATGCGAGGAACAAAGACGGTGTTGCGTTCACTATAACCAGTGAGAATCTTTGCCACAATTCAGTTCGTCATAGGTTCGTGCACATTTGGTGTTACCACATTTGAATCATCTCCTTTCACTTTCTGGGATGTTTACTACAGCCAGTGATAATATTTGCCTCAATGCAGCTCGTCGTAGGTTTGTGCACAGTTAGTGTTGCCTCGTTTGGACCGTTTATTATCACTTTATAGGACAAACAAATACACAAACGGACAGAATTTCTCTTATATATATATGTGTGTGTGTTTTTATGTATGTCTGTATTCTGTCTGTCTGTCCGTATTTATATATGTATGTACATACAAGGTGTCACTAACATCCAGTCCCATCACATTTTGTTAGGAATTCTGTCGGAAACTGGACTCACTTCCAAATAAATAATACATTATAATCTGCGTTGACTCCTAGCAGCCTAACACCTGGGTGCAATCTTGGACTCCACTTCATACGACCTGCACGAGTTAGGTTCGTGTGACGATCCTACGAAACTTTGTTATTTGAAGTCGAAACAAACTGTTATCAAATACTGTATACATACATACATGCATATATATATATATATATATATATATATATATATATATATATATATATATATGTGTGTGTGTGTGTGTGTGTGTGTGTGTGTATATATATATATATATATATAGGTGAGAGTGTATCTGAGTATATTGGTAATTTGCGCGAGCGCGTTGGAATATATAGTGAAAGGCTATATTTATGGAGAATATTAAATAACAAAGGTTTCAACGCATTCGAACTAAAATATGAATATAAATGTACAATTATCGATAATGATAAAGATATATGCAGTTCTATTGATATGCACGCATATTGGCTGAGTAAATGGAATAAAAAATAAAACAACAGACGATAGAGTATAGATATCAACATGATATCAGTGGAGATTGTAAAAATTTGATAAAAATAGTTAAAGAGGTAGCAATAACGTGCAGAGATGGACTCTTATTAGTTAGATATATACTCCTTCACACAGATATGTGTGTGTATGCATATATGCATCTGTAAAGAAAGAAACATACACACACACACACACACACACACACACACACACACACACACACACACACACACATATATATATAGATATGCTTGCATGCATATAAGTATCGATCTATCTCTATCTATATATATCAACTGTATAT
>NC_068992.1:621161-621555 GCF_001194135.2 Octopus bimaculoides
ATATATATGCTAACACACGTACGTATAGTAATTTGCACACATACACATTACACAAACAAACGCACACATGGAAATAGACAAATATATATATACTTATATATATATATATATATATATATATATAGTTATATATCTGTACACATACTAAACACACACTTACACGCATATATGTAATATGATAGATATGAAGTGAGTTATTGATTCCTTGTTGTTAATCGGAGTATTAAACATGTATTTTTTCGCACACATTATATACGTTGGGAGTGATGAGCCTATTTAGGTATATACATATGCGTACATTCGTACATCCTGTGCATTTTGCCTTCATATGTGTGTGCGCTTGTCCGTATGTATGCATGTATATATATATATATATATATATATATATATATAT
>NC_068992.1:621899-624207 GCF_001194135.2 Octopus bimaculoides
ACACACACACACACACACACACACACAAATCACTCACCTTTCTTCCCTTGAAGAAACAATATCTTGCATTTACGGACGAAAAATAGAAATATATTAATTTTATATTCCTATTTTCATACATAGGATTAACATAAGTACATGCTTACACAAAAACACGCACACCCCATACTCCCACTGCACCCACAAACAAACACACGCGCACACATACCTATGCCAACACACACAAATGCACACATATATTAGCGTGAGCACGTGTTTCTATATATCTACCTATTTACCAGATTTTACGTGCATGAAATACTATCTGAAATTACTGTCCAAGACGTGAAATCCTAAACCCCAAGGCGTGGCGAATTATCATTACATTTGAAACGGAAAATGTCTCGTTGACTGACACTGTATGTGAGCAACCCTTTATAATCTGCGGAATTAAACCCATTCGTACATTAGTTCTTCTCTATACACCTACGTACATCACCGTCTCCCTCTGCTCTATTGGTTTAGGCATGCATACTTGTATACATACATTGTCGCTTGTGTCTCTGACATTTTTTGAGCACACACACAGACACAAGCATATATATGTGTGTGCGTGTATATTTATATGTATATATATTATGTATAAAATATACATACCTACACACACACACACACACACACACACACATACACACACACACACATATATATATATATACACACACGCGTATGTATTTATATATGTATATGAAATATATATATATACGTATATCTATCTTTCATCTATCTATCTATCTATCTTTCTATCTATCTATCTATCTATCTATCTATGTATCTATCTATCTATCTATCTATCTGTATATATCAATGCATTATATCTTTGTGAATATTTGTACATGTTTGTGTGGAAAAAAAAATCACTCAGAGAAAAGCAATAACAATGAAAATTCGATAAATATTACGAGTTCTTTCTGGCTATTATTATTTTTTTACATATCTATTTCGTTTTCTATTTGGGTTTTTGAGTAAAATGACAATTAAAGAGTTGTGTAGATACACGCAGAAAGCGCTGACGTATACATTCATACACACAACACGCACCCTTACACACATTACGTCATCCACATCATAATATTGGTATTTGTTCTTAATTTATATAACGCTTCACTTCACATGATGCGTGATTAATGACTTTTACCGACGAAATGAATTGAAAAATATATAAATAAGCGAAAAGATAATATATATGTATAATCTATATACATAAATACATACATATAGGTATATATGTGTATATAATTATATATATGCGAATATATATACACATATAGATACATATATGTCCATATATATATGTATGTGTGTGTATGTAAAACGTGCATTATTCATAGCAAAATCTTCTAAACAAGAAAAGTGTTTAGGGTGAGAGAACAATTAGTGGTAGCTGAGGAATAAAACGATGCTGAATAAGATCACCTTGATAAATAAGCCAAGAATAACAAAATCATAACTAAGCCTAGGAAAACCGAAAGCAATATAAACATGATGAAGGATGGGTGGAAGGAAAAAGGAAGGAAAATATATAAAATATAACTGAAAGAATACAACAGAGAAATTGGAAATAAAAATAAAATAAAACTATCTAATGATGCTATAAAAACGAACAGGAATAAGGAAGACGTATGCAAAAGAGCGTTAATAAATATTGGGCTATAAATAGTTAGAGATATTCTGGTTGAGATATTAATCTATCAGAAGTCGAAATTAGTTTAATCGACATCATCAAATCCTCTCATTTAGAAATGATTCTAACACGCATCGAACTCTCTCTGATATATGAAAGAAGAGTACAAGAAGAAAACAAAGAAAAAAAACTAGAATTACGATCATAGAAAAAAAAAAAAAGAGAAGAAGCTCTCCCCTACAAAAAAAAAGAAAAAAAGGAAAGAAAACAGCAAAATTTGCAGAAAGGAAATGATTTGAGAAAAGCAGCAAAAATGAAAACTGAATGAAACAAAAGGTAAATAAATCTAAAACAAAACAAGAAAACCCCAAACTACCAGATTATTTTCTAATTTTTCACTTCTTTATTGCTTAGCATAGAATAATAATTAACCACAGCTTACATTCACTCATACACACACAGACACACGCACAGACGCACGCACGCACACACACACACACATTTTCACAAATCTGTCTTGACTAAAATGCTTTCTTTGCAATCACGTAGTTTTGAGTTCATTCTCATTGCGTGGCATTTTGGGCAAGTGTCTTACCATGGCAGCAATCGAATGACTCAAACAAAGATATGGTAATATGAAATATG
>NC_068992.1:624559-628132 GCF_001194135.2 Octopus bimaculoides
ATACGTGTACGTGTACATGTGTCGCCTCTGTAATTATGAATGTATTTATTAGCAGCATATTTATAATTCATGTGTTCCGTACCTTAGAATTGCACTTCAAAGAGTAATGGTTGCCGCTCACCATTTAATATTTTATTTTATTATTTCTATAAGAAAGGGGTTTGAAAAAAATCCGTTGATGTGGTGTCTTTTGGAATGATATTCCGATATATATATATATATATATATATATATATATATATATGTTGTAACATAATTTATTGTGAGCCTACATTTGTGTGAAAACTTAGTAAAAAATATTGGAAGGCTCTACGTACAGATGTTCGTGAACATATAACCGTAAATACAAATATATATAGGTGCACTTACCAGTATGCGCATGTGTGGCGACTCGTGCCTTTGATTGTGGAAGGAACCGGAAGGCTTACTGTATCATTTCATATTGAATACTTTGTATTTTCAAACAACTCAACAGATTAGTGTTTGAAATGAATAGCTAATAGACTTGATGATAAGAGAAAAAAGTTAACTGCTCTTTTGGATACACTTGGGATATTATTCATAGCTGCGTCCATGAGTCAGCTAGGAATAATTTTTGCACAAGCATACATTTTTATTAGCGTATGATTATAAATGTACTAATAATAACAGTAAGAATAATATCATAATTGTTTGCATAGCATTAATAATGGTACATTTATTGTTCTATCACTTATAACAATAACTACCACCTCAGCGACAATCACTTGAGAAAAATGAGTCCCTACAATTTTTACAGAAACGTCAAATATGAGCTAAAAACGAAAGTAGAAATATAACGGAGATTGTAAACTAAGCTATTAACATTAATAACAGCAATGTTGTTGCTAATACTAATATTGGTGAAAGTAGTGTGAATGTTAGTAATAATAGCAATTGTATGCATAGGGAGAATACTATATATGGAAACAAAAATAATATAGGCACCCATAAAATGTTTTTCTTTTAAATTGCTTTATTTGATTTTGGAAAGTGTGTGTTTATTTTAATGGCTTATTAATGTATACAGTGATTTTCTTTTTGCCCTAGGACCATTTATATGAAGTGCAGAATTGACAATACTACCAATAGCGACAACTGCAGAATGTGTGGCGAGAGGGGTGAAACGGTACGGCACATTATTATGAAATGCCCGAAATTGGCACAACGCCAATACAAAAGACGCCATGGCAATGTGACAAGAATGATCCATTGGGAGCTCTGTGGAAATCACGGCTAACAAAGAGAAAAGACGTGGTATGAGTAAACTCCAGAAGAAAAGACTTGGTTAAATTGTGTAATTTGTAGATGCATCTTTTCATATCAATACATTCCTTACAACTATTGTTTATCTGTCTTTTCTGCCTTCATATGTGCTCGACGAAGATCCTTACTCTCTCTGCAGTACCTACTCCTAATAAAGAAGACGGAGTTTAAATTTCGGATTTCTCTGACTGCCACCTGTGACTGTCTATAATTTGCTTACATTAGCATTTTGTCACCGAATTGATATACATAAATCTGTTATTTTTATCAGTCATTAGACTACGGCCAAGCTGGAACTCAGTGTGAAGAAATTTTTTAGTCGAATGAATCGACAGCCGTGCTTATTTTTTGTCATGCCTGCTACTTATTACATCGGTCATTTTTTTCCAAACCGTTAGGTTGCCGAGGCGTAAAACACCAACACACTGATTGTGAAGACGAATGCAGACAGAAACATACAGAGAGAAACACAGAAACACATAGACGATGAGCTTCTTTATGCTGCTATCTACTCAATCCACTCACAAGGCTATAATAGAGAATATTTGCCGAATGAGGTGTCACGAAGTGGAACTGAACCCAAACCATATAGTTGAGAAGCAAGCTTCTTACAACACAGCCATGCCTGCGCCTATATATACGTATGTATGTTTGTGTATGTATGTATGTATGAATGTATGTATGTATATATAAATATATATATATCCATATATATACATATATATACATGATACACACACACACACACATACATATATATATTTATACATATATGCTCTTACACATATATTGTTGACTAAAGCTCTTAATGATCACCATGGAAAGACAAGTTAATACTTCGGGCCAACACGATACAAACATTCAGTCACGCTGACTTGAATGAGAATTGTTGTTTTGTATGATGTCTGAACGACACCATAAATCCAGCTTAATTAGACAGTTAAAGAGGAGTTAAGATGTGTCTTGTGTAGGTGGGGGTGATGGCATGCTAGGTACATTGGGAGACACAATATTGCAACTGTTGTAGGCTGTCCATGTTTATGTCATGACAAGATTTCAGCATATTTGCATACATCCGCTGTTTCAGCATGGATTTGAATGTGGTTAAAAGATGTGTTAAGCACCAGCATAACTCTGTGGTTAAGACGCTTTCTTCACAACCGCGTGGTTTAGGGTTCAGTCCTTCTCTGCGGTACCCTGGGTATGAGTCTTCTATAGCCGACGCATGGCTGAATTTGGTAGAAGGAAACCGTGTGCAAATTCGTCGTCAACACACACATATATATATATATATATATATATATATATGTGGGTGTATAGGTTTGAGTGATTTTGGTTTTTGTCCTCCCAGCTTGGCAACTGTCGTTAATTTGCATTTGTCCCAGTCTGTTAGTTGTTGGGCGAAAGGGACCGGCTGTATAAGCACAATAAATAACTAAATAAAGAAAGAAAACAAACAAGACCATTAATAATGGTTCGATTTGTTCCACTAAGTACTGAAAGTGGTACCCCAGCATGACCGCAGTCTAATGATTAAAACGAGTAAAAGTGTAAGAGAGAGAGATTTTATCATTGGGCCAATTGACTGAGGTTGGGTATTTGAGTTAAGAAAGTTTAACTTGTGATAAACCAGGTTTTCAATTAACTCGACCCCATACACGAGTAATGCAACGCTCAATTCTCTCCAGGGTTAAAAACAAGACTACTGCCTCGAGGAGTTTCCGGTTCAAGGATACAGAAGCCGAGAGGGTCAGCTGATGTGGGGGAAATGCCGACTTATTGTAAATGTGTGGTTCATACCCTAAGAGAGGCAGAAATAATAAAATTTTAAACCTATTAAAGTATGCATCCCTATTCCATCAAATTTTGTATTAAATTGATATGCAAAATATCTAACAAGCGAAAATAGATTCGTTCATTGTTGTTTTTTGTAATTCACAATGGTGGAACTATACAACCGGAATATTCTTTTATCGTTGCATTTTAATAGCAAGTTCTTTTTTAATGGTTATTTTCTGTTTCTCTTTCGCATATTTATGTTTTGTACACATATATAATATATACGCGCGCACGCACACTTTTCTGTATATATTTGCATATACATACAAATGACTACATATATATTCATGGCAATATATGTTTGTGTGTGTATATAAAATGTTTCATATACGAGTGTGTGCATATATATATATAAATATAAATATATATATATATGCACACACTCGTATATGAAACATTTTATATACACACATATACGAGTGTGTGCATATATATATATATTTATATTTA
>NC_068992.1:628602-629273 GCF_001194135.2 Octopus bimaculoides
AAAATTATAGGAAAGAAAAAATAATGACCAGAAATACCAGGGAACGTTATTTGTTAATAAATATGTAAAATATTTTGTAATCTGATATTCAGATTAGTTTCCGTTTCTTGAAAGAAAAGAATTTAATTATTCATTAGATATATTCAGCCCAATACAAATAACTCCTTACTTCCACCTACCTACACCTTCCCACCCACATACACGCTTATACATACATATATACACATGCGCACACATATACACTTGTACATACATACATGCATACACATGCACACATATATGCACGTTCAGAAACACACACACACACACACACACACACACGCTCACACACTGACTCTCCCTACCCCTTCCCACATTAATGCCATATTTGTTTTGTTCTATTCTTTGATGAGTTATTAGCACCACTGCTTATATTCTTTGGAGTTATCAACTTCATCATCATCGTCATCACCACCACTACCACCAGCACTATCAACAACAGCAACATCTGCAACACTACAACCATCGTGACTATCATCGTCATCATCATCATCAGCAGCATCATTGCCGTCGTCTTGACGCTCATCATCATAGCGCTCCCTCCCCACCAAAGCCACACCACAACTACCAAAGCAACCACCATCACCACCACCAGCACCAGGACTGGCACCAGCACCACCACCATCACCACC
>NC_068992.1:629404-633435 GCF_001194135.2 Octopus bimaculoides
ACCACCACCAGCACCAGCACCACCACCACCACCACCAGGACTAGCACCAGCACCAGCACCACCACCACCACCATCTCTACAACCATCATATTCACCATCATCATTTTCGTCGTCGTCGTCATCATCATCATCATCATTCCGATCATAACAAGCAGCAGCAGCAGCAGCTCAGCAACAACAGCAACCCCAAGAACACGAGAAACAGTAGCAAAGAGATCAACGAGGAGTGTTTATTTCTGAATAATTATATTCCACAAAGAATGGAAGTATAAACACATTCAAATGGAAGCATAAACACATTTGTTTGGACCTCGGCAGCAATTTGCATGTTTGCATGTATGTATGTTTGTATGTATTTATGTATGTATGTATGTATTTACGTGTGCATGCATTCATGCATATATATATATATATATATATATGTGTGTGTGTGTGTGTGTGTGTGTGTGTGTGTATGTATGTATGTATGTATATAACATAATATAATCCCCTCTAGAAATACGTCACTAAATTAAAGCAGGTCTACAAATAAACATTCCAAGTGAACTCTATTACAATATAGCAATATCGTTGTCTTATATTCAATGGAGCGGTTTGTCGACGATGTTCAGCTCATATTTAATTGAACAAAGTTGGATCCACTTACTTAGCATTTCAAAAATGCACCTTAGGGACTCTGTATATTATCTGAATGGCATTCACTAATAGCATATTCATAAATGGTAATTTGTCATCATGTTGCCATATTATTGAATTAAATAAAAATCACATTTGAATTTTAAAACAGGCCTCTTCGTAAACTTCCGAGAACGCCGATGTACGGGTCGACAGGCTACCCGATAATTTATTGGCAGGTCATCGCTTCATAACTTCTAACTGACATTACATTATAGTCCGTGACCAACACAATTTTGAATAGCTGAGTCGGCCTAGCAATAAATAGATTCAGCTGGTGGTAGAAGAGATTTAGATATAGCGGATGCTACACTCGACAATAAATACAGCGGGTAGTCAATTAGACATCAACATCTCTGTGTTATTAATGAATATTTTTGATGGCTGCTGGCGATAATTTCAAAGCTGATTGACCTGTAAAATATCAGGCTCCTATCAACAACGTGAGTTATCTCCTATCTCTGTATACAGTTACGTAAACCGGAGGTAAACTTGAACTCTGTGGATTAATAAGATTCGGAAAGCGATTAACTTTTTGTTACATTTCATACATCAGTTTTGGTAATTCATTAAAGAATTCTGCCATTTATCTTCATCAAAACAGAACAAATCTGGTTTCAGTTAATGACGAATAATAACGTTTCCTTTAAATACACTGTTTAAGATCAATAAAACAAAGTCTGCGTAAGATAACTCTACGTATTGGTTTTTCGCTGATTACTCGTATAGTTCTGATATTTTATCGAAGGTGAAGCACACAGTGTGATATTTGGTATCTCGCTGTGGTCGTTAAGTATTGTAAGTAAAGTGAAATGATTTCAACTTGTGAATAAAACCGCTTCGGTATCTCATGGTAGCTGTGAGTTTATCACATGATTTACGTGATAAACTAATCGGAGAGTAATTTTTATAAGGGGAAGGATATTCTATGAGATAGAACTAATATATTACAGTTTTATAGACCTGGTCAGATGAAACTGAACTAACTTTGGTGGGACTTTAATGGCAAAACTAAATTATGCTTAATACGTAAGACAACACACGACTGTTTCTTTGAATTCTATCGATTTCTTTTCTTTTCTGATATTGATTTCACCTTTAGTCAGACGAACACTAACTTGATAAATGACTGTCACATTATTAAGGATTGTTAGGAAGCCCACTCATACTTGTATGTACCAACGGCAACCGCTGATTGTGTCTAATCGTTTATAGTAAGTTGGGTTCTAGCATAATTGATGCAATAAACAAAGAGATTTTAATTAAAGTTACATCTTTATCGGTGAAAACAGACCTTATCTAAATGACTAATTCTCGTTAAAGAAAGGTAAGAGAGATAACCTGAAGTATTAATTAAATAAAATTAATTAAATATGGAATGCAGTATCAAGGGAGTCTGGTCGTTAGCAGTGTGGTTATAACTTCACGTTTTGGTCTTATTAGACCACATCAGTGAAATATCTTACAATCATAATGTTCATCTCTGCGTGTATATTAATCGTCGTTATTATATCAAGCCGTTCATAAGTAAAGTGTAACGCACTACAAGTTGTATGTTTTGCTGGGCGGTGACTTTATCGAATGGAAGGAGAGGACGTACTCAGGAGTGTCACTAGTCATCTAAGTGTGTGTGTGTATGTGTATATTAATGCATGTGTGTGTGTGTAAATACATAAGTGTATTCACATGCGTATATAGATTATTTTTACTGGAAACAAGAATGGATCATTGGTTAGAGCGTCGGGCTCACAATCATAAGGTAGTGAGTTCGATTCCCGGACCGGTCTGTATGTTGTGTTCTTGAGCAAGACGCTTTATTTCATATTATTCCAGTTCACTCAGCCGTAGAAATGAGTTGCAACGTCACTGGTGCCAAGTTGTATCAGGCTTTGTCTTTACCTTGACAAGTTGCAGTGAAAAAGTACAGCAGGGTTCGCTACCAGCCGCCGCTGGAGCCACTTGGTGTGCAGAGGGAAGGCTGGTATGCATGACCGACAACTGGTCTTCCATAAACAACAACTTGCCCGTACTTGTGCTTCGGAAGGTAACTGATCGTGAAATTAACGCGCAAGTGGTTGAGCACTCCACAGACATGTGTACCATTATCGTAGTTCTCGATAAGATTCAGCGCGACACAGAATGTGACAAGGCCGGTTCTTTGAAATACAGATACAGCAGAAACAGGAAGAAAGTTGCGGTGAAAGAGTACAGCAGGGTTCGATACCACCCCCTGCTGGATTCACGTGGAGCTTTAGGTGTTTTCTGTCAATAAGCACTAACAACGCCCGGTCTGGGAATCGAAACAGCGATCCTACGACCGCGAGTCCGCTGCCCTAACCACTGGGCCATTGTGCCTCTACATTTATATATATATATATGTATGTGTATATATATGTATGTGTATCTATATATGCACACACACATATATATATATATATATATATATATATATATATATATAAATGACACATATATAATAATAATAATAATAATAATTATAAAGAATATATATATATATATATATATTTATATATATTTCCAAGTAGGTTTAGATACACACTTACACACACACACACACACACACACACACACACACACACACACACACACACACACATACACACACGCACACACATATCATAAATATATAAATCGATACTCAAAGTATCATGTGCTGATGTGGATTCGTCATAGAAAAGTATAAAACACGCATAAAGCATAGAAAATATATTCTATATAAGATGTTTTAGTCTGGCTTTTGACTGATATAGAAACTATCTGGTTGAGAGAGCATGAGTGAATCTAACAGCGTCGAAATTGAATGAGAACCAGCTAAGTGGAAATCGTGATCCTTAAGCTGTCAGACTTGTGTTCTCTCTCGGGGTTCATGACTCCAAAAATATTTTAGATCAAAGCTAAAAGTACTTTTTTGGATGGAATTAATGCATTCATATGCTCTATGGCGTGTTACGTAAACTTCAGCAAATGCGTCTGTATGAATACGGTTGTATATTTACAAGTGAGTGTCAGTGTGTATACACGACTCTGTATTTTCTACGTACGTTCTACCTTTGATATACATATGTGTACAGTTTATCTGCGTATATATCAAAATAATGATATAAACATTATGTTCTTCGTTCAATTGAGAAGGCTGTTAGATCTGAGTTTCAAAATTTAATAAGAAAATTCTTTGAAATAATTGTAATTGATATTATACATCATAAAATAATTAGTAAACTTGGAGGGAAAGAAATGATTTAATTGTAAGAAACACGAGAAAATCAAATCCACAGATCTATCATGCTATAAACTGAAAACAAACACCACCACCACCACCACCACCACTACCACCA
>NC_068992.1:633558-636555 GCF_001194135.2 Octopus bimaculoides
TGCTTCAGCAGCTGCTGCTACTACTACTTTCTGATTTTATCTTACGGACCCCAATCTATCTATCTACCTTTCTATCTATCTATCTATCCATCTATCTATCTATCTATCTATCTATCTATCTATCTATCTATACATACATACATACATACATACATACATACATACACACATACACACAAACTTTATATGATTGGGGTGTGTGTGTGTGTGTGTGGTAAGAAGTTTACTTTCCAACCACACGGTCCCGGGTTCAGTCTGAATGCGTAGCACCATGGGTAAACGACTTCTACTATGTCCTCGGAGCAACCAAAAACTTGTGAGTGGGTCTCGTAGACGGATGCTGATAGAAGCGCATCGTGTGTATGTGTATGTGTGTGCGTTTGTGTGTGTGTGTATGTGTGTTTGTGTGTGTGTGTGTGTGTGTGTGTATGGATTTGTACCCTTGCTACCGCTTGACAACCGGTGTTGTGTTTTCGTGCCCACGCCCCAGCGGTTCGGCAAATATCAGGCTTAAAAGAGTTAAGTGCTGGGATCGATTCGCTCTACTAAAATTCTTCAAGGTGATGCCCCGGCATGGGGAACCAAGTTGGCCGCAGTCTAATGACTGGTGCAAGTAAAAGGTGAAAGATATATAGTGTCTTGTAAGTACAAATAGATATACGATTGTTGCTGTGAAGTTTAGAGGTGCAGTCCAAAGGTCTTGAAACTTTCTAAGCAGCAACATTTAAAACTCTCCTATATTATTCTAATTCCAGTATATCTTTACGATACATCTAATAAGCTGAGCTACCAACTTTTTATTTATTCTAAACCGAAGGAGACGACTGCAACTACGCTTTGGTCACATCTCACTAAGCACTGCTTGTCACATCTGACTTGTTTGCAAAATACGTCGGAACATGAAGCCAATTTGGAAACTGGGCAAAGACGCTACAGAAACCTGCGAAATACCCCCAGGCTGCTTAGGGATAAACTTGTATGTGTTAACATCTGCTTTTCACTGGCTCAAGTCATTCAAGGATAGTAGAAAGAAGCTGGAGACGATGAGAGGAGTGGGAGAGCGTAGGGTCTCAGAACATCAGAAGTGGTAGGAAAAGTTCGCAATTTTCTGGACGAAGACAGCCATCTGTCTATAAAGATAAGATGATCAGCATACATTTTGGAGTTGGTGCGGCAACTGTATACATAATTATTTTTGAAGATCTAAACATGACCCAAGTTTGTGCAAAGTTTGTTTCCAGTGAGCTCAGTGAAGAACAGAAGGAAAGACGCATCAGTGACAGCAGAGAGATGCTTGAGCTTATTATTTCTCGTCCAAGAGGACTTGAATCTCTGGTGATCTGTACGAAAAGCTAAATCTACTGTTACGATCCCGATACCAAGAGAAAGAGACTCGACAAGGCTAGGCAAAACAAGTCCATAGGGAAACTCATGATGAGTCCTTTTTCAACAGCAGAGCATCATCTACATCCACCGGGTTCTTTCTAGCCAGACGATCAACAAAGAATATTTTGTGGAGGTATTGAGGAAGTTCAGGTAGAGATTTCGCCGCAAAAGGTGAGATCTCTTACATTTGCACCAGGACAATGCACCAGTTCAAAATTCCATCCTAATAACGAACTACTTGACAAAGGTGGGCATAAAAAATATCTGTCCCTCTCCCTACAGGAACCTTGCACCTGTAACTTTTGGCTGTTCTCCAAGTTGAAAGAGAACCACAGGAGCAATCTTTTGAAGGCACTGAGAAGATGAAGGTGTCTGTGACAAGGGACCTGGAAACCTTCATCCAAGAGGACTTCCATGTAGCTTTCACGAATTGGCTGGGACGCTACAAGTGCATTGAAATCAGAAGATTCGATTTTGAAGGAGATTAGAGATTTGTACTTCTTTGAAATTAGTAGATGTCTCTTCTGAGAAAGTTTCAAAACTTCTGGAATGCACCATGTACATTATAACTGTCCATTCTGTTTCCAGTATAGTGGATAAGTAAGTGCGATACTTAATAGCATTACTAGGCATGATATACAGAGTAGATGTGGGAGATATTACGATAAACATAATTCTATATTATTTCTCCCTACGTAAATTCCCCATTCTACTTGTTTTGAAGTTTGCATCGGATGTTCTAAATGTAATGGATGCTTAACCACAACGAATCATCAGGGAGCACTTTATTGCATTATGCTACAGAGAACTAATGTACTTACTAGCAAATAATATAAACTTGTGCTTATCGAAACTTTTTATTATCATTAGATATTAGATTATGATTTGAAGACAAATGGTTGCTATTTTTAACACATTGAGCTACCACGTATGCGCCGTTTCATGACCTTGCTCATATAAAGCAGTATTTTGCAATATTTCTGGATAAAAACAGATTTGGATAAAAAGTTTCTGACAGTGAAGCTTTTAGGAACGTAAAAATTCAAAAAGGACACGATGGTGCTGTGTTCATGGTGAATCTAGTGCAAAGCAAATTCAGTACATATTATATCTCTATGACTGCATCGTTATAGATGTATATTACATATCTATGATTCCATCCCCTTTTTGAGAGGAATATAGTTGCTGTTTCTAGAAGAAGAAGAAGAAGAAGAAGAAGGCGTCCGTTCGTTTCGCGTGCATGTACGAGACGAAGTCAAAAGTTATCCGCTCTTTCGTCGTGACATATCCTATTATCGTCACACTGCGTTCTGTGCATGCGTGCTTATAGCTGGTACCATTGTGGTCACGTGATCGAAGTTTGAGTTTGATGAGCCATTTTTCCTTCTGGCTTTACAGTGTAAGGATGGCCACGCCACCAGCAATGGGGCACCAAAGAAGGACAAAGAGCAATGATCCTTTAAGGGCGCAATCAGACTCAAACTTCGATCACCTGACCATAATACTGTCAACTATAATCACACGAGCGCAGAAGGCAGTGTGACATTAATAAAGAGGTGTTATAATTTTTGACATCCCCTCGTATATATATATATATATATATATATATAT
>NC_068992.1:637193-641430 GCF_001194135.2 Octopus bimaculoides
TATATATATATATATATATGCATATGTGCATGTGTACGTGTGCGGAGATGGTGTTGGGCTGTGTTTGTGTGTAATAATTTACAACATAAGAATCGATTCTGTACAATGGTAACAGCTGTTAATGGCTGAGTTTCCTATATCATGCTCTGACAAATTATTTTATAAATAATCAAAAAAAAAAAATACATATATGATCCAGCACCAGCTGTGTACCGGTACACCATCAAATGAGTGCATATGTGCGTATGTGTGTGTGTGTATATATATATATATATGCTTACATATACACACATGCCCCCATACACAGACACTCACGCACACATTATTTGTACGAAAGCTTGGCATTTAGATCCAACCCACGTCCACTTTAGGGAGGCCAGATTGAGATAAAGCCTTGTGTGTAGCATATTTTAAATAAAGCTCTAAATTAAAATCACAGTTTTTTTTACGGCAATGAGTAATATCAGGAACGTGAAGAATCAATGGTTTTACCACTACATGAAATGAAAGGCTTCGTTCTGTTAAGATCCCTTAAAATCATATTCAAAGTACGGTTTCATGAAAGTAACTTTAAATCACTGATTTAAAGAAAGTATTTTAATTAGAAAAGCAAATCTGAGGATTAACTCTTGTGTGAAACATTAAAAACTGAGATTTCGGGGTCCTTCTGTAATACGTCGAGACACTTTATAATTACCTAAACAGTAATCTCTCACACATATTTTCATATATACACATACGTACACAAAAAAAACAAAAAAAAAACACAAAAAAACACACACACACACATGAACAAATAAATAAATAAAACAAATACAAACGAACACGTATTAACAGAGTATATAGGTGATACAGACACTCCCCATACACACATGCACTTACAAAAGACACAGACACATTGAAAGACACGCATGCGTAGACACATACAATAGGAATACAGAATACAAAATGGCTGATATTTAGCAAGGTGAGACACACATAAGAAGGAAGGAAACAAAGGACCACTGATGAGGTCACAGAAGTGTGACGAAAGAACTCTGGCCGAAATAAGATTAAGATTAATGTAATATAAAGCTGAAGCAAATTAACACCAAATATACAGTGCGTGTGTTTTTATTGGCTAAACTGGCAATATGACCATCCCCAAGTACAACAACATATATATATATATATATATATATATATATATATATATATATATATATATATATATATATATATATATACATGCACATTTCCGTTAGAAATTGTCATCGTTGATGATCATAGAAGTTGATATTTAGAGTGAATAGGATACAAGGTAAATGTGTATTAAAAATGGAAATGTATTTTTTTTTATTTGTTGCTTATTTCCCACATTAGGCTGTGGTCATGTTTTGCCACTTCCTTGAAGACGTTTCAGTCTAATAAATCCACTCCAGCACTTATTTTTTTAAAGCCTGATACTATTATATCGGCCTCTTTCATCGAACTACTAAGTAACAGGGGGATGTAAACTCACTAACACGGGAAGTCAAGCGTTGTGGGGGAACACAGTCACGCAACATCCACAAACCCACCCATCCATCCACACACATACTCACTCACACACACATGCAAACACACAGACATTTATATATAAGACGGCATTCTTTCAGTTTCCGTCTACCAAATCCACTCAAAGGCTCGAGGCTATAGTAGAAGACACTTGCCCAAGGTGTTACGCAGTGAGTCTGAACCCGGAACCACGTGAAGCAAGATTCTTACCACACAGCCACATTCCTTTAAGTATGCTGTTGATGAAAATAGTCGAGATATTTTTTAAGTCTGAAAACGTCGGTGTTCAGGAATTTTCGTGATGTTTTTTTTTTCCTGTTGCTACTATGACCGCAACCCTTCCACCTCACTGTTCATGTAGTTCTTGACATACAGAACTGCATGTAATTCACCATGCGCTTGTATATCAGTTGGGAAAACATACCTATTTCATTCAGTGATGGACAGCCTTTGCGAATGTCATTTAAACTGGAAACTACAAGGGCATAAGGGATAAATGTCAGAGTGGTGCCAGTAGATCGGGATTTATTTCTTGGAACTGCAATGTTTTCCATAATATTAACCTTCTGTGACAATGTCAACTTCAACCATGCGTTCATATAAATGGGTAATAGGAATCCTTGTTCCATTGCAAAGTCCATTAACCTTATTGAAATTTTGCGATAGCAGCAAAACATTCCTTTCCGAACGGCTTTCGTTGATGTTGGGTTTCTCGAATGACCAGCCATTTTTCTTTTTGAGTTTTGCGTTCTTCTCTCCGTTCTACGCTTTTATTTCTTTTTATCGATAGCATATTTGTGTGTCCTTTTCTCGTCTTTACTTTCCATTGGTCCTTCCTTCTATTCGGAAATAGCGTAGTGCATTGGTACATCGACACTTCAGTTGTTCATTCTGTCTGCTTTCTGGAGAAAGTGACAGTGTGAACTGCGTACAACAGAAACTTACATTGCTCATTTTCTGAAAGAAAATGTGTGTGCGTGTGTGTGTGAGTGTGTATGTATGTGTGTGTGAGAGTATGTATGTGTGTGTGTGTGTGAGTGTATGTGTGTGTGTATGTGTGTGTGACAGTTTGTATGTATGAGTGTGTGAGTGTGTGTGAGTATATGTGTGTATATGTGTGTACGAGAGTGTGTATGTATGTGTGTGTGTGTGTGAGAGAGAGAGAGAGAGGGAGTGAGGGAGAAAAAGATAGATAGATAGATAGATAGATAGATAGATAGATAGAGAGAGAGAGAGAGAGAGAGGGAGTATAACAGTGGTGAAGAATCTAACCATAATTATGCATAAAATATACTCTTCCTTGCAAAAGGTTTCAAGCCTAAACTGAATCCAGATTATTGCTGAAAGTGAGTGTGAAGGCGTATTATTAGACAATCACCTAATATAACGTTTTGTAATTTAAAATTGTTTTCGTGGTCTAACGTTGAAAATATGGCTGTATTTTTTAAACTTGCAATGTGTTCTGTAGTTTTACTCATAGACAAGAGTAAATTGGAAAACGCACACGAACAAACGTTTCGTACCTGTTTGAAAGTCCGATTATCAAATACCTTTTTACTAAAATGATGCGACTTTCAAATCAGAAACCGATGAACGAGTTAAAATAAAGTAAATAAGTGCGCCCTTTTAAAGCCTAGCCTGGCTCATGGGCCCGGTTTCCCGGTTTCAATGGCGTATGCGTTCTCCAGCTGGACGGGATGCCAGTCCAGCGCAGTGTTACTCATTTTTGCCAGCTGAGTGGACTGGAGCAACGTGAAATGAAGTGTTTTGCTCAAGAACACAACTCATCGCCCGGTCCAGGAATCGAAACCACATGATGCTTACGATCATGATGCTGACACCCTAACCACTAAGCCACGCGCCTCCACGATGAGCGAGTTACTACACGATTAATTGATCTGCTAGAATTAACAGCAAAATCTTCCGACTTAAACGTCTCAACAAAACATATACAATGTACCATGTAAATCCAGATATACAAAAGGGTGTGATGGTCACAGGTGGAATGGTTCTGAACATAAATCGAATCGATCTCAAGACAAACTGCAACATCAACACCTTGAAGTACATAGATCACATTGTTTCCCTCAACCCCCTTACTGTTCTTGTGCGATCTCACGCAACCGCTTCCAAATAAGCTTATTCAGTGTCTGTTTCCTGTCATCTGAACTTCATTTCAACTCATAAACCTAGGGTTAAACATTGTACTCATACGTGTCTTATCTCCACCCGGAAATCAGCCACTCTCCTACCCACAACTTTTACATACATGCATTTATAGAAGTTTAAAATGGGGCATTAAATGCATCAACCTCTGTGGGAGGCCCTTGAAACGTCAGGTGCACAATTCCGCTTCGTTCTACTCATAATAAGAAAGAAAATTACACAAATACAAACAAATGTGTATATTTATGGAAAACTATAGCATTGTACGTCTACTAAGGAAGTAACATTATAGAGGTTTGTAAATGAGAGACTGAGTGACAAAAATAGACGGAGAGAGGGAACGGAAAAGAGAGAACGAAAGAGAGAGAGAGGGGCAGAGGTGAAGAGAAGGGGGAGAGGTGAAGAGAAGGGGGAGAGGTGGAGAGAAGGGGGAGAGGTGGAGAGAAGGGGAGAGAGAGATGGAGTTTGAGAAAAAGGCGTGGCTTAAAGTTAATTGGAGTTTGGGAAGATATTTTAATTGCTTAAGAAGCGGCGG
>NC_068992.1:642448-643390 GCF_001194135.2 Octopus bimaculoides
TATATATATATATATATATATATATATATATTATATATATATATATGCACTTGTATATGTATATACATATGTACATATGTACAGATGGGGGTGTGTGTATGTGTGAGTGCGAGAGAACTGATATTAAAATTTAGGCCCAATCAGGAAGCCACAAGGCAGAGGTCTTTATATGAATGTGCTATTAGCAAGGGCAGATCTCTGGTTTCACTGATATTTATAAGAGATAGAATCCGTAAATCCTTGTTTCAATTTTGACATGTGTAACTACTTCACTACCTAATATGTCGAAATATATACAAACATACATACTTGTGTAAACATTATGATACACTCATTCTTAGGTATATACATACTCACACATAGAATATACACATAAAGCCGAGATATGATGCATATTGAACATGTACGTACCACACAACTCCTCACTTAAATGTACAACTCATAAAAAACTATTTCGATGTTCGTAGAAAAACGCATCGGTTGACACTTAACACACACACATACACACACATACACGTATACACATATACATTTATACATACGCATACGTGCAGACATATACACAATCACATATGCATGGGTCTGTATGTACTTAAGTGTGTATGTGCACATGTCTAAGTAGGCAAGCAGGTGGTTATATATATATACACACATATATATATAGATTACGTATGTGTGTGTGTGTGTGAGTGTTTGGGTGTGTGTGTATGTCTATGTGGCAGTACGCTCGTGTGTGTGTCTGTGTGTGTGTGTGTAGACACGAACACAGCAATATGGGGAACAAACATGAAATAAAGTAAAACCTACATTCACGTGCAACTGCATACACCCAGAAACCTAAGATTAAGAATACGCGCACACACAGAGACACACACGCACACATACACACATACACACACACACACACACACACACACACACACACACACACACACACACACA
>NC_068992.1:643674-648479 GCF_001194135.2 Octopus bimaculoides
TATATATATATATATATATATATTCATATATGTATAGACACACTCTCACACACACATATACACATATGCTTGTATGTATCTATGGTTATGTGTACGCGCGTGCGTATTCACAAACTCGGCACTTATATGTTAGAATATGATTTTCACAAAACACGCAAAATTATATGGAAAGTTTAGCAGCGCATTTGGTAACAAATATACGCAGATAACATAAAAATAGTGCAAAAACACTTTTATACGTCAACAAACAAACAGAGACATAAACCCACAAAGCTAAAGCAACTAAAATGACAACGTTATACTGAAAATCAACTTTCTTACACGTATAAAACTGTTATGGTTATATATTGATGCTTGAGCTTTTTAACTTATCAGATACGCATGAACAAAAATGTTACATCGCCACGCATGAACTTGAAATTGAAGCAAAATATATATAAATAAATTTATTACTATACTAGTTTCTGTATGTGTGTGTATATATATATGTGTATGTATACATATACACACACATACAAACTCTCTCTCACGCACGCACGCACGCACGCACGCACACACTTCTATATATAGTTCAAAATAGTATAAAAAACGACACAGACAGCTAAGATAACTACAAACAACGTGTTTTAGTTTGACGCTAAAGAAAATGGAACGGTCTTTTACGTTTCGATCCTACGCTCTTCTACGGAAAGAAATGAAGCGAGAAATCAAATGGTGAAAGGACAAATAACAGAGAGAAAGGAACGTGTTTGATATAATTTATTATATATATATATATATATATATATATATATATATATATATATATACGACAGGCTTCTTTCAGTTTCAGTCCACCAAACCCACTCACAAGGCTTCGGTCAGCCTGAGGCTATAGTAGAAGACATCTTCCCAAGGCGTCACGCAGTGGAACTGAGCCTGAATCTGCGCAGCCTCATACAAAGTATATTCTTTGATTTGGTTATACACACGCTCTTATTAACCCAATTTCTACTTTGCCATGTATTCTTCCTAGGTTAGTAAAATAAGTAGTAATGAATAGAACGAGCTCCTGGATCAAAAAGTGGTTTTTAAATTTTACCCTGCATGGTTGAAGGATACACATATATATATATAGTTGTAATAGTTTCAGAAAAATGCATTCGGTAAAATCTCTTGAAATGAGCAAAATACCTTTAACCATTAGTAGCCCCTTTACAGGCTCGTTGAATATCATTTTATAGCACTTGTTACCATGAAATATTTCCTCTGCGTCTGTTGTCTTTCAAACTTTTCAAATGCAATTCCATCCCACTCGGATCGGAATTGTCATATCGGATTAAACATTCGCTGTCGTGTCATGAAGGACGTATTCAACAAACAGTGTATATCAACAAACATTCACATCTACATGCACACAGAAATGTAGGTATAAGACCAAATTCTCTGACAGACACAGAGCAGATCGTGAGGGCAAGTCACTGAAAAAGTCGCGAAAAGCAACGAAAGGACTTTAACAAACAACAGATTGATTGTTTAACCAGCACATTAAACAAACAATCGATTAGTTGAGTTGGTTGACTAGACATTTAACCAATTGACAAACAATGAAGTAGTGATGTTGAACGAGTGTGTGTGTTATTATTTTTGGTATAATGACCCTCCAAAGAAACAAGATTCTATATCAAATCTTCAGGGAACAGAGGTTCTCGAATAATCTTTCATTGAATATTAGATAGTATTGTGAATTCTAACAAGACCAAGGTAATTCTACACATAACCATGAAGAGTTCATCAAACCTTCACTATGCCTAGGTATGCCTTATTCATCATAAGAATCCTATCCTAATTAGAACTTCATCATTAACTAACAGCTGATCCGTTTTGAACCTCACGTCGCATATTTTTCATAGCTTAATCGGCGCATCGGTGCTACAACTAGAAACATCTTTGATCTTATTGAAGAAGAAATCTTACCACTGATTAGTAAATACATTTTCAGTAAAACTGTACAACTTCATAACGGAGCTAGAAAGCTTGCTTACCATTAAAGCAGCACCTAGGTTTAGGTCGAAACACAGACGCATTGATCAATGTAGACCGACATATACCAAAGTGTGGATGATCACCGCTGGAATGTCTTTCAATGTGAGGTCATACTTTAAGAACATTTATTTCGTTATTGCCCACAGGGGGCTAAACTTAGAGGGGACAAACAAGAAATTAAGTCGATTACATCGACCCCAGTGCTTAAGTGGTACTTATTTAATCGATCCCAAAGGATGAAAGGCTAAGTCGACCTCGGCGGAATTGGAACGCAGAACGTAGTGGCAGACAAATACCGCTAAGCATTTCGCTCGGCGTGCTAACGTTTGTGCCAGCTCGCTGCCTTAAGAACATCAAGATCATCGAATGCACTCTGGTGCTTTCTACATTCTGTTGTAGTTCCAGCGGTATTACAACGACTTCTAGTATTCTGAATTTGATAATTATAGAACTGTCTCGAATCAGGTCTACACGATGTCCAGGCCTGTCATCAATTCGGCGCACCCACGTTTTTCTCATGTATATACATCGATGGTGCAGGCACTTGGCCTGGAGGTTAAGCGTGTTGCACTGACGGTCACAAGATCGTGGTTTCGATTTTCAAACCGGCTGCACGTTGTGCTCTTGGGCAAAAACACTTCATTTCGCATTGCTCCAAGTTAACTCAGCTGTGAATGGGTAACCCTGTAACGGACTACCCTGCCGATAAAGGAGAATGTTGGCCTGCTCGCCTCGTCAGCGGGGCAGCATCATTCAAACGACAAAAACGATACAAAGTGCATTGTGGTCAGCGATGTATTACATCATTTGATAGTCTTGTCGATACCATCATACCGTAATATACATCGATAGAACTATTATGTCAAACACAAACTGTATCAATCTTAGCGAAATAGGAGACTCTTGAAAAGTCATCTGCACTATTCATCTGTTGTCCTACTCTATTAAACAGAGAGAAACCACAAAAAATACTCACACGAAATATAATTATACCGTGTACATCCATTTAAAAGAAGATTATATACACACTCCGTATTAGCGAACATATAGTAGCAATCATTGATTCACAAACGTAATAATCTGCCGAGTTTATAAATATCACCAGCGTATTTTGCAAACATAAACCTCATTTACGATAATACAATAGAATAAATATACGCAAACACATTATTCAGGGGAGTCTATATAATACACACACACACACACACACACACACACACACACACACGCACACACGCACACATATATATAGACATATAAACACGCCACACATACACAGGCACGCAGGCACACTCGCTCACACATATATATGCATATGCATATAAGTATATAAACAGGGGTTGGACAAAATAATGGAAAGATCAAGTATCATAGCATCATAATTTTGAAATATCTATAAAACCGACAAAAGCTTGTTTATTTGTATGGTTTTTGATTTATTATTAGTGTTGCTTAATATGTTTTGCTAAAATTGCTGTTTCTTTTCTGATTTCATTAGAAAAAGGTGATTAAAATTCATTGAAAAGGTAATTAAAATTCACTGAAATAGTGGAAAAGTTTCATTTTTAAAGTGAAAGTATTTGACATGAGTGTCTTTGTTTCACTTTTGACACGTAATACTTAAATAGTGGAGGAGATATGATGTTGCTGTGGGCTCGAACTATGCAAGAAGTTAAAACATGTTTTTGTCTAAAACACAACCGGGACCCTAAGCAAGGCATGTGTAAAATTTGAATGAAATTGGTTCTGTAGTTCTGGAGTTTTAGGGATTCACACAGACACACACACACTGACACACAGACATACATTCTCATTTATATATATATATATATAGATAATGATGAGACACACGTTATGGTGCGGTTATTTTTTTTTGCTAAATAAAAATCGAAACCTAGGTATAACCGTACAAAAATAACAAGGTAAAAGTTTTTATTTTTCATTCCCTTCGAAATTGCTCTTAAACGTGGTTTTGGTAGTTTTGACTGCTTCTTCTAGCCTAGCGTGTAAAACTACCTGTTTAAGGTAGTTTCTCTTGTGTTTAAATGTATACTATATATATATATATATATATACATATATATAGTTATTATAAGTACATATACATATCCATATTTAAACAATGCAATCAACTAACTCAGCGAAAGCTCATAAACTAGTTGAGTTATATATTTCTTTTCTATATTATCACATTAAAACTGATGATGTTAATATGCTCTAAATTATATTTATCTTATATACATTTTCAATTTATATTTGTTTTTAGTATATTTAAATTATTATTTTTAGTACTTTCTTTATCGGTTTTTATTTACTTATTTCTTTATCTGTTGGTGAGAGACGTGTTGTTGTTTCCCAACAAATTCTAATTAACTAAATTATATAATTTAATTAAGCATTATCCTATGTTTCATATTATCAACAGATCAGTTCAAGCTACGAAATAAGTCGAAACTTTTTCCTCTGCTATTATCTTCCTATTGTTTTAAATCCTTTGTTTATGTGTGTGTATATATATATATATATGTTAATTTGTTAGACTTCTATTGTATACCACTTTCTTTTGTATCAGACAAAATTTACATCGAACATTTCATTTGTTTTACTTTTTTTTTTTAGACGCGTAGACTCTCAAAAATATGGCAGAAACATATGTATAAACTGATACACAACAAGCTAAAATGATTAAATGAAAACAAGTGCATATATCAACATAAATATTTTTATATTTACAAACACCACCTCTAAACACACGCATACACACACACATACACCGATAT
>NC_068992.1:648489-650249 GCF_001194135.2 Octopus bimaculoides
CACATATACAAACACCGATATATATATATATATATATATACATATACATACACACAGGCGCACATATATATACATATATATAAATGTAAATACGTATATATATATATGTATGTATGTATTTATATACATTTATGCGTACACACACACACACACACCACACACACACATATATATATACATACATACATACATACATACATATATACATATTTATGTATGTATGTATGTATACATGTATGCATGTATGTATTTACATACGTTTATGCATATATTTCAAAATGTCACGCACTCATATATTAAATTACAATGGCAAATCAAAAATTGTACGCTCTCTTTTTTCTCTAAGTCGTTAAATTGGGTTTGTACAGTTACAAAGGTTATCGACAGTCTCTTTGCTTTTTTAGTCACTTCTTCCGGAAGTGCTTCCTCTATCGCTTGCTCCCTCTATCGGAGAAGAAGCTAGACCGCTGGTCGCGCTGCCATTTATGCATCACTTCATGCCCTTCTTCGTCCTTTGCAAATCGGCGTAATTTTTAAAGAATATTTGAGGGGTTCAGAGAGGTGACAGTCGGACGGAATGCAGAATGTTGCAACAACTAGAGACCCAGTCTTTCAGAGGTTTTAACGGTGTCGGCGGCCGTATGTGGGAGTACTTTATGGTGCAACAATATTTGCTTTGGCAATAGACTTCAGCGTTTGGTGCAAATTGATGGGTTCACTTTGTTAGCAAGGATTTCACTGTAGCCGACACTAGTGGCCGTATCCCCCTGTCTCATGTGACCTGCCAGTATGAGCTCTTTTGAGTCTCAAAAAACAGTTAGCATCACATTTTCTTTTGAGTCTTCAATGTCTTTTCGCCGGCAATTCCAGGTGTTTTCACTCCACACTCGGCCTTTTCATTCCACACTCAAACCCAATCCCGAGTAATTGGACCTGTCTCAACAGATGCCAAGCTGCAGGCCTAAGGTATTCTTCTGATTATTGTTTGTCTCTATCAGTGCCTCGTATTACTACAGAGCCATGATTTCAGCGACTTACCACTGATTCCTTAGCAAATCTTACCGACGTTGCTCTTTTAACCCTTTTCGGTTGTTGACGATTAATCCCGTCAACTTCCGCTTTACTGATATGCTAATCTAGTCTTTGTTGGTTTGGCGCGCTGCGAAAGATGTATTCAGCTTCCAGTAACCAGCTCCTTGTTCATGTAAGTCTGGATTTATAGGTTTATCTGATCTCTCTACTTTTGAATTTATATGCAAATGAGTGTATATGCTTTTATGCGACATACAGGCGTCTGTGCATACAGGTATAATTATACGCATGCATTATATAAGCATATGTATATAAATGTCTAGATGTGTGCTGTGTAAATGTACATGCCTATATGTAAATGTGTATATACTGTTAATCTCTTTTATAGACAGCAGTATGTATATTTACTTATAATATAAGCGAATATATTTGTGTGCTCATAATAATGCCTATTTGTTTACATTGCCTTATAAATATATCAATACTCGAATATAGAGGCATACTGTGTTGATAATACGATACTGTAACATGCATCGGTGTACATAAACGCGTTTGTGATTGTATGAGCGCACACACAGATACATATCAAGTCCCTCTCTACATATATATATATATCAGTCCTTTAGACGGACAGTAACTAAGAACGTCTAGTTGTATATTTACACACACACACATTACATTGGTATCCGTTCATGTATATATATATATATATATATATATATATATAT
>NC_068992.1:650369-660265 GCF_001194135.2 Octopus bimaculoides
ATATATACTAGTATTTCAATGCACAACGTACGTACACACACACACACACACAAACAAAAACATATATGTAAGTATATATACATATAATTATTTTTTCACTGCCCACAGTGGGGCTAAACATAGAGGGGACAAACAAGGACAAATGGATTAAGACGATTGCGTCGACCCCAGTACGTAACTCGTACTTATTTAATCGACCCCTAAAGGATGCAAGTCAAAGTCGACCTCGGCGGAATTTGAACTCAGAACGTAACGGCAGACGAAATACTAAGCATTTCGCGCGGTGTGTTAACGTTTCTGCCAGCTCGCCTTATATACATAAAATATTGTATGTTTTTTTTTATGCAAGGACACACATACACGCGCACATGTTAGTATGCATCTGTGCAAGTGTACGTCCATGTAGATTTCCATCTATATTTCTATTTATGTGTGTATATTTCTATTTATGTGTGTATATTTCTTCTCACTCGCATACATACACTTTTGTTATATTTGTATACGAGATAGAACGCCTACGTGTTTACTTACATCTACATGTCTGTGTGTACACCAGATAATCTTTTTACTTATACATACGTTTTTGCACATGTGTCACGTATGTTACACACACACACACACACGCATACATACATGTACACGTGCGTGTGCACAGAGACACATACACACGTATACATTTGTGAGTAAGCGTGCGTATCTGTGTGTCTGTGTGTGTATGTTTTTGTAGCGTGGTGTGTGTGTTTGTGTGGCGTGGTGTGTGTTAGAATATGTATAATGTTGCATCTTCTTATCTTTATGAATCTGCAAATAATTTTTCTTCGCAGCACTTACGCGCAGGCGGTTTCGATGTTTTTTTCTTCATATGGTGCACGACACTGGTCATGAAATATATTCATATGATTACGTATATATTTTGATACACACACAAAAATGCATATAGCGATGCATATGTTTGTGTATTTGTAAATGTTTATCTGTTCATATATGTGTATGAGTGTGTGGCCGTATGCATGCATTATATGTAATGTAGGTGTGTTTATCATCACATGTAGGAGGAAATATTTGTATCTTGTGCATGTGTGTAAGTCTGTATGTATGTAGATATATATGTATATATATGTATATATATATATATATATATATATATATATATATATATATATATATATATATATATATATATATATATATATATATATATATATATATACACGTATATTTGTTATATGTTGAGGCTCAAATGCATTTATAAATGTGTATTTAAATCAAAACTTATATATATGGTAACCCGCTAAGTTGTGTAAGAGATCTATAGCTTTTTTTAATCTATTTTTCAGCTACCGATGAAAAATTTATATTCTTACTGAAAAGTACATGAACATGAAATAAAAGACGTTTTTATCTACGAATCCAGCACGTTAATATCTAAACTATTCTTCTGTTGAAAATATTCTTAAACGCAATCCTTTATTATAAAACACTGAATATAACGTATCTATAGCTTGTGTTCTTATACATAGCGAAATCCTTACATTTATATCTACGTATTTGCTTGAATGAACGCTAACAATAACGACAACAACTAACTACCCGTTCCTGTCTTTCATCTGTGCATATTTATATGTACGTATATATATATATATATATATATATATATATATATATATATATAGAGAGAGAGAGAGAGAGAGCGATGTGGTTAAACATTACTTAGATTATAACTGAGTGCACGAACAATACTCGCCTAGATATTTTATCCCTATCTATCTATCTGTCTGTCTGTCTGTCTGTATAAATATACAGGTTGCGAGGGTAAATTGTCACCATTTTATATTTTTAATTTCGCGCATGCGCATTGTTTGTTTTTGGTTTTGTTGACTACACAGTATAGTAAAGTCCGTTGGACATTGCCTGTAAGAAAAACAGCACTATGACGTAATTCACTCTACTAGAAATTTGGAAACGGCATGCTGTATTGCTTGGCATTCGCGCTGGGACCTCCAATACAAACATTTCAGACTGTTTGGGTGTCAGTCTGAAGACAGTATAGCTGATGAGTCTAATGGTGATTACAAAGGTACGGCAGCTCGGAAAACTCACTCTGATGATTCTGGTAAGAAAAGAACTCCTGAATTTATTGGTGAGATCCAGGCCATGATTGACAACGATCCTTCCAAGTCAATCAGGTCCATCGCTAGGCGCATGCGAGTGTCTGAGTTTCTTAGACTGGTAGTTCATGAAGATATTTGGTATTCTTCATACAAGATGAAAAAGGGCCAATTTTTATCCCAAGCCATCAAGGACAAGAGAGAAGACCGCGCTACGAAGCTTTTGACAAACATGCTTTGATTTTTCTCAGACGATTTGCTCCTAAGTATTTCTGGATATTTTAATGCAATTTTGATAAATATATCTGTTAAAATGAAATGTCGGTTTTATTTTCATTTTTGCGTAATTTAGATGACAGTTTATTCAACACACCCTGTATATGTATGTATAAACAGATGCATTTATAAAATATTTTGTATTAAAATCAATCTCTTCATGTCTAAGATCTTACTCACACATGCGTGAGCACACATATACATATACATGCACACATATATATTAATATCTACCATTGGGAAATATTATGAAATTCTCATTCTTGAAATTAAAATTTTCTTAGAGAATTTATTTTAGATTATATCCTAGTTAAAATTAATATGAAGATTTACATAAATATTACGGCAATATATCAAGGTATTTATATATATACTATAGACTATTCATTTGCGGGAAGATTAATAGGAATAAATTAAATAGATTTAGGAGAGGTGTAATGGAGCCATGTAGTGGAATATGCTTGAGTATCACTGCAAATCCTAATATTACTCCAGTTAATTTTGTTAGAAATTATTTGAATTTAGAGACAATTAAATGTAACCCTGACAGCAACTGTAATGAAAATTATTGTATATAGATAAGAGTTCCACCCGCCTACCTTGTATTTTACGTCATTTTATTCTGAATGTTTGTAAATGTATATCATCATTAGTTGTAGATAAACCTGCCTTTAGCAATGATTCTAATTATTGCATTATAATAGAGGATTGTAAGAGGAAATACATCGGTGAGCTTCTAATCGTCTAAAATAAAAATATAGCAAACGAAAAATTGCTTGATAGAATGCTATGAGTAATGTGTAAAACAAACATAGTTTCAGGTTTCTTTAATTTAATCTCTCATCGCTTTCTAACGGATGCTATAAAATCTTTTACAGAAATTTGATTAAAATGGACTTCGTTGCAAGTAACTATTGTCTAAATTCCATTAAAACTTACGCTGCTAAAAACGTTTTAACACGTTTAATTAAAATTTTGAGTTTTTTCTATAACTGTATCAATCGTAAATGCCTGCTTAATGGTAAATGCTTGCTTGATGGAAAATGCCTAGCTATGTTATTTACACATTGTGCTAAAGTACACTCGGACAAAAATTTTAGCCCGAACTGACATATTAGATTAACCGAACATAATTTTCATACTAGGTCTTACCTTTTGAACTATTGACCTGGAAAGAAATTTGTCAAGCATAACTGAAAGGTATTTGATTTCTGAGGGACGCCAACCCACGTAGTTTTAAAATTATTCGAACAGAGTAAGAGTTTGTGACATTGAACAAACACAGGAGATTTTCGTGAAATTTGATTTGCCACTGGTACCTATGTGAGACTCAGTATATCGTCTGGATGCTAATGGCAAAGACAGAGGCCATCTAATAACAGAACAAGGCAGTTGTGTAATTTCAACATATTTTAAGAGTTAATATTGAGAGTAAATATCAAATATCATCAAAATTTGGTATCTGAACATAATGATGTTACAATCGTCTGCCACAGAGCAATCTACATTAATTGTTCAATGTGAACAAACCTGAAAGCATTATTAAGGAACTTATTAAGGCGGCGAGCTGACAGAGTCGTAAGCACGCAGGGCGAAATGTATTGCGGTATTTCGCCCGTCGCTACGTTCTGAGTTCAAAATGACGCCGAGGTCGACTTTGCATTTCAGCCTTTCGGGTTCGATAAACTGAGTACCGGTGAAATTTTGAGGTCGATGTAATCGACTAGTCTCTTCCCACAAAACGTCAGGCCTTGTGCCTATAATAGAAAGGATTATTAAGAACATTAATAACAATAAAAGAACCATACCTATTGGCCTAGTAATAGCATCAGAACTTCCTTCACTTTTACTACAATGACGTCAGAGTATCGCTCTAGAAATCGAAATTAAAATGATGTGGAATGGGAAAACCGAAATGATACCGTTGATCATCGAATTTCTAAGATTTATGATGAACGGAATGAAAAGTTCGCCATTTCCCTGGCAACACCAACATTTACATACTTCAACAGATCAATCTACCAGAAACAGTCCATATACTACTGACAGTCTTATAAATCAATTGACGTCATGCTTATGGCGTCTCATGACTATAGTTTTTATTTAACTCTACAGGGTGTAAGATGAAGCATAAAATAACTACTACAAATTTGCATTAACAACAGCAACAACAACAACGACAATAAAGAGCAAAATAGTCTTTATTTGAGCTCCATAGTCAGTGACTATGGAGCTCAAATTAAAGGCAGAGAGCGATGACTTCATCTTAGCTGCTCAAATTTCAAAGTTTATTGACCCGGAACTACCAAGTCAATGTGATGAAAAAATCGAGTAGACCGAAAGTGCTGATTCTGCAATGATGAGACTGAAACAATGGACCACGATCCTTTGAAGCGATTCTTTGCGACTTTCCAATACATACAAAACCATCAAAGCTAATAAACCGGATATTCTTACAGTTTGTTTATTGATCGACATTAGTATTCTTTGTGATCGTATTTTGGTAAAAAAATTTGACAAACTCGGAATATATAAAGATTTGCTCATTGAATTTGAAAAACATGTGGCATCACAAGGCAGTTACAATACCAGTAATTGTAGGAGTACATTGAATGTTGAAGAAAGGAACTAAAAATTATTTGAGATTGATTGCTGGTTTACTACCCATTAAAGAAGTGCAGACGATCGTTTTAACTGGTACGGCACGTATATTGAGAAGAGTATTGTCGCTGCTGTGAGTTCGATTAGAACCCATGTAAATATCTTTCCTTTTTCTTTGTATCTTTTATCTTTTTATATTTTCCTTTTTTCCTTTTTTCTTTTCTTTCTCATTTCGATTTTTCTTTTTTTTTCTTTTTGTTTTCATTCACATAGCTTGACTTTGTAAAGGAACATTCTAGGGGTTCATTCTAATGGCCTATCAATGGATACAGTGAGTTTCTTTGCGCTAGCTGTTGGGAAGACACTCGGCAAGAAATGGAAACAAAATTGAAAGAAGAAAATCTCATGATAATAATAGTAACATCAACAATGATATGATGGTAATGATATGACAATACACACGAGTATGTACGAAATAAGTAATAATCCGATCTTTAAGACGCTAATGACATATGATGATTCATAATCCTTTCATTTCATATCTACTCCATCAATCATATAACTTAAATAAGGCTTCTATTATTACTTATTTCATGAAATATGACACAGTTCATTATTTTGTCCCATTTCTGGTCAGCCATTACATCTCGAACGAACCAAATACACCTGTTCTTTGACTTCATTCTCTCTTCTCCCATTTCTCTCTCACCCTCTCTCCCTTGCTCTCACCCTCTCTCCCTTGCTCTCACCCTCTCTCCCTTCCTCCCACCCTCTCTCCCTTCTTGCTCCCTACTCTTGCGAACCTTCCCTCTCCTGTTATAACCCCTTCACCTGTTTTTCTCTGTTTTTGTCTTGCTGTTCGTTACTCTCCCTTTCCATGTGTTTGTTTATTAATTCTCGTCTCCATTTTCTACTTTTGCCCTTCCCTACTCTTATTTTTGTATTCAGACTACTAAATACCATTTGTTGTCGTCAGAACAGTGCGATAGGATAAATTTATTTCCAGCTTCCTCATCCTTAACAAATTATCATCTACACATGTATGTTTGTATGCATGTATGAATGCATTTCTCTCTCTCTCGCTCTCTCCACACACACACACACACACACACACACACACACATGCGTATATCTGTGTCTCTCTGCCTTGCCACTGGATATATTGTGTGAAAACTAGAGTGAATCTGATGAGCGCAGCTCTTTCCCACGTGTGCTAATTAACCTTCTGTGTCAATCAGACAAGACTGTTTTTACAGGCTCCTAAAAGAAAATCAAACAGTCTTGCGGTAGTGGTTGGCATATCTACCACACATGCAACATAATAAATACTCCTATACCTGTAGCTTGAGGTACATCGAGGGGCAATATAAGCAGGAGCAGCCGCCGTTGTCTGCTCTCTCCGCAAGGCTGTGTTTCTTGTTAAAATTCTAAGGATATCAGACATTGGTAAATGATAGTTGAAACTCTTTGAAGCAGAGAAGACATATTTAATATTGCAATTGTTAGGGGCTTCTCATGTCACAAGGCTACTCATTTTTACTAGTTGAGTGAACTGGAACAACGTGAAATGAAGTGCTTTGCTCAAGAACACAGCGCATTACCCGGTCCAGGAATCGAAACCAAAATCTTACGATCGTGAGTCCAACGCCTTAACCATTAAGCTACGCGCTCCCGCCTTCTACAAGGATTGTCAGTGGCCGAACATAATGGTCTTAAGCATCTCTTGTCTTACTTCCTTGTTTATTTTTTTTTCATTTTACCTCTTATACACACACACACTCACACACACAACACACACACACACACACATACACGCACACACACACATATGTGCGCGTACACACACGCGCACTCACACACACATATGTAAAGAAAGAACATAAATACGTTGTGAACCTTAACTCATCTGTGTTCTTTCTTTATGTGAACGCCTCACCTGGGATTCTGCCCATGTTGGATCTTGAACTCACAGTGCATGGATAAATATATAGTTTCATATACATGTATATTCATATGAATGTGGTGTATATTGATGTATTCATGTACATGTATATGTGTTTCGACATCTCCTTATCTGCATGCATATATGCGGAAGTGTTTGTATAGGGTAAAATACATGGATATGTTAATCCCCACCGTAACTTGGTGTTTTTACTATTAAAATGCCTTGAATCAAGTAGATCCTACAAATAATTATATAAGAATACATACATATATTTGTGTGTGTGTCTGTGTCTGTGTCTGTGTGTAAAATATAATAGATACAATTTTCTCTTTCTCTGTATATGTATATTTTACATTAAACCCATATTTATGTGGTATTCAGCTGACTTACCAGTGAATTGGATGTTCTACACACCCCTTTGAAGGAATTCTTTCCTTAGTTTGTTACCACTACTACACACACACACACACACACACACAATATATATATATATATATATATATATATATATATATACATGCATACACACACACGCACACAAGTATATGGATGTACGTAGATATGTATAAGTGCATGAATTAGAGAGAGAGAGAGAGAGAGAGAGAGAGAGAGAGAGAGAGAGAGAGAGAGAGAGAGAGAGAGAGAGAGAGAGAGAGAGAGAGAGAGTGAGGGGAAACTGGGAAAGATTGAAAGAAATTAGTTTTGGAACCGATCGTAACAGCGGATGACAAAACTGAGTGTCATAAGGACCTATTTGCAGCAAACCACCACAAGATACTTTGGCTAAACTAATAGGCATGTCTAGTTTTTGTTTCCATGCTGCCAAGATCAAGACACTCGACGCTGGATACTATTTTAAATTAATTTCAAATTGTTTTAATTTCAGCTCGTCCTCTTGCATCGCCTGACCAGAGTCATTTATTAATCGGATGATTTGTTTCTTAGCGAAACGAGTATTATACTTTAATCAATTAAAATTTATAGTTATACTGTATGAAGTATGTTAGCGTCCATCTAACTATTTCTGAATGGTTTTCAGAAACCAGATGGCATCGAGAGGAAAATATGTTGCATTCGGTCACACCAAAACACAGCAGTAATTTCCTGATATTTATCATTGCAACTAAAAGTATACTAAAGCTTGTAAAATAACTGAACATCACAATATCTAAACATGTCAATGGTCAAAGGAAATTATGCATTTCACAAACATAAAAGAAGGAAAAGCTGTGGAAATATTCTGAATAACAATGTTAAAACAGGAACATAGTCTCTTGGACATAATTGAATATTACCAATTGGTCGATAACCGATGAAGAATTACGGACGTTCTGTTTGTATCCTGTTCGTTTTCACATTCAGTATACGCTACGTCGTTTGTTTATACATTTGTCATTCATCATTATATATATATATATATATACACGCGTAAATATATACACAAATAAATGTACTTCAAACACTCACCATCTTCGTCCTCTTTCTCTTCTGCACTCTGCATTCATGCATGTATGTATGTATGTAATGTATGTATGTATGTATGTATGTATGTATGTATGTATGTCTCTTCTATCTTTTACTTATACATCTTCCACTGAGGAGGGAACCGGTTTCCAACAAAGATACAAAGCTCCATCTTTGGGATGTAGCTAACAGACAAATTCACATTTGGAACTTGAGAAAAGTCTTGCATATTTTTACTGTATGTATGTATGTATGTATGTATGTATGTATGTATGTATGTAGGTATGTAGGTATGTGTGCGTGTGTGAGCATGTATGTATATATATATATATGTATGTATGCATATGTTTCTATGTGTATATGTAAGTTTGTAAATATGCATGCATGTATGTATGTTTATGCATGTATGTATGTTTATGCATGTATGTATGTTTATATGTATATATGTGTATGTATATTTGTATGTAAATAAGTGTATATGTCAGTATTTATGTCTATATATATATATATATATATATATATATATATGAATGTATTTATGGGAAAAAGAGATGATTGAGTAAGTTACGGGTTGTTGTGAGAACGTATATGTGTATAGATGTTTATGTAACCGTCGTTCGGTTTTAACATAGAGTGCATGAATTCGAAATACTGAAAGGAAGAGAAAGAGCGAAAGCAATCTATGCGTAAGACGATTCGCAGGAAACATGTTAAATGAAATAGTAATTGACTTAAAAACCACAGGTAGATGGTATTGCTCATAGCTGCACCAATTTACTTAGTGAGAAAATAGACAGATGTGATAGTATGCTCTACCTCACTGCATATTCTCATATTCTGTCAATTGAAATTTAGTCTTCTCAGCAGTTACAGAAAAGTCTTAAACATTTCTCTTCTGTTAGTATTGATTAGCAAATGTCATTGAGTGTGTGAGAAATAGAAGTAAAGTTACTGTTGGAAGTCATGCTCGACATCTAGTTGGTGGTAGTTCATAGCAGTTTTGTGATAGGAACACACGAATTGCAGGCAAATATTCATGGGATAAACAGATATATATATATATATATATATATATATATATATATATAAATCAAGGGTAGGATAGAAAGAACACGATAGAAAGAACATATGGAAAAATAGACGATAACATAACAAACGGGAAACTAGGCAAAATCAAGATATACGGACCATTCACAGCAGTCGAGAAGCAGATCATGTTTGCAGTTTCGGCTGGTTAATCTTGAGACTGCTCTAATCTGACCGGCCCTAAGTACTGTGTAATTGTTTATCGTAAACAACTTTATATGTTTCGTATCATTCAATGTAGTTTACCAGAACCTGTATTAAATCATAGTTCTAATAAGGTACGTGCCTGGATTTTAAATCCCTATTTTTTTACGTTATAAATATATATATATGTTTATCTATCTATCTATCTATCTATCTATCTATCTATCTATCTATCTATCTATCTATCTATCTATCTATCTATCTATCTATCT
>NC_068992.1:661043-667252 GCF_001194135.2 Octopus bimaculoides
ATATATATATATATATATATATATATATATATATATATATATATATTATGTGTGTGTGTGTGTGTGTGTGTGTGTGTGTGTGCATATATATATATGTACGCATATATGTATGTAAGGAGAGGTACAGAGTCAGAGAGAAACGGAGAGATATACATTCTTTATTAAACAGACATTTTCGCACATGTACACACATACACGCACATTCATACAGACAGGGGAAGAGATAGATAGATGGAGAGGGTGAGAGAGAGAGATGAAAGGAAGGAGGAAGGGTGAAAAATATTAGAGTGACTGCAACATCCAGTGTTCCTCTCTCTCTTCCTCTTCGCTTCCGTCAATTCTGCTCTATTTGGGAACTATTTATTCGGTAACGTAATCTGGACTAAGCCATTACATACATTCGAAGAATGAAGTTGTTGCCAACTTTACAGAAATTTGCAAAATCTAGGAATTGATTTAAGACAGGCTCTGATTATAGATGATAGTATTTTTTGTGGAATAACCTTCATTATGGTGCCATATGAGATTCAATGCTAAGATTTCCGATTAACTCTATTGCTAGTTTTATAGCTCTCTTGGCAATTCAATGAAAAATTCCGTTCGAGATATGAAAACTAAACAGAAATGTTAATTACATTCTCATGTCTTTTTCACCCGAGTCATTATTGGAATGTTCCGTAAACACACATTTTTCTTTCCCTTTATTACAGTTGATGCGGTCGGTATTGTTATTATTATTATTGCCGTCATTATCATCATCATCTCCTCTTCTTCTTCTTCTTCTTCTTCTTCTTCTTCTTCTTCTTCTTCTTCTTCTTCTTCTTCTTCTTCTTCTTCTTCTTCTTCTTCTTCTTCTTCTTCTTCTTCTTCTTCTTCTTCTTCTTCTTCTTCTTCTTCTTCTTCTTCTTCTTCTTCTTCTTCTTCTTCTTCTTCTTCTTCTTCTTCTTCTTCTTCTTCTTCTTCTTCTTCTTCTTGAATTAAATTTCTGACTTTATTCAGTTATGTTCTGTTTATGTGCTGAGTTCGAAACTCACTAGAAGCAGCAATACTTTTCGAAAGAACGGCGAAAAGTAACGATCGTTGATAGTTTCCCTCTGTGCAACTTATAAACAAGAATTGTTGACGTGTTTAGCCTGGAAAAAAGGTTTCGATCCGAGAGAGAAGTCTCTCTACTGATCTGACGAAGAAAATATTTATTTAATAATTCGAGAACAACGAAAAGGCAGCGAGCTGTCAGAATCATTGGACTAAAAATTCATAGCAGCATTTCTTCGGTTTTATGATCTGAGTTCGAATTCCACCGAGGTCGTCTTTGCCTTTCATCTTTTCGGAGTCGATAAAGTAAGTAGCAGTCAAGTACTGGTTCGATGTAATCAACTAACTTTCGCCTCCAAAATTTAAAGCCGTGTGCGGTTAGGAAATAGAGAAAAATGCATGATCATCACATAAATTGTAATAGACACTCCGTCGGTTACGACGATGAGTATTGTAGTTGATCCGATCAACGGAACAGCCTGCTTGTGAAATTAACGTGCAATTGGCTGAGCACTCCACAGACACATGTACCTTAACGTAGTTATCAGGGAGATTCAGCGTGACACAGAGTGTGACAAGGCTGACTCTTTGAAATATAGGTGTAACTCATTGTTGTTAGCTGAGTGGACTGGAGCAACGTGAAATAAAGTGTCTTGCTCAAAGATAAAATGCACCCCCAGGGATCGAACTCACGAACTTAGGATCGTGTACCGAATACCTCCTAACTCCTAATCCGCGCGTTTTCACAATACCGTTGTACATTGGAAATTTATAATGATCCCATATTAGCCACTGCAGAATTAATTAATACAGCTTGTAACACTGTTACTGTTACTATTGCTATTTTGTTTTGTTGCTAGGTTTGTTGTATACTTTGTACAGTATTATATATTCCTTCTATATCTAAGAAATAAAAAAAAGGTAAAAATTGTGCTGTGATTACATGGCCGACAAATCTTGTTTGTACACAGCCTTTCTTGGTGTCAATCTTGTGTTCATTAAACCCACGTCATTATTAAATGTTCTTATATTTTTGCTGCATTCTTATCATAGAAGCAACATCATCAAAAGTAGTTAGCGCGATTGCAATTCCAAAGTTATCTGTTTCAATTAACGGAGAATAACTTTTTGTTATAATTCAACTTAATGCCTAGACTTAATGTTGATTTCTGTTCTGTTTACTAATTTTCATTTTATCAACCATTTATTTTTATTCTGTCTTTTATTACATTTTGCCGATTTCCATTTCTGCAGACACATTTATTAGTAAGTATCGTGACAGATTTCACAGAGAGAAATGTTCATCAATAATCTCGTTTTGTCTGAAATCTAATACTAAGGCATTATTTTTTAACACGTAATTTCCATGAAAGGAAATTGAGAAATATCAAACATATATGTATTGTGCTAGAAGCCAGGGAAAGTCCCGCTAATGAGATCTAATAATCGTAGCCATGCTTTTAGGCGACCTAAACGATTTCTTTTGAGATCAATATTGGATGTATTCTTCCTACTGCGAACAGAGGTTCAATAATTCGTAGTCTGAAAAGGAGGAGTATTTCATAAAATGACAGTCATTAAACTGAGTAGTACTGACCATTTAACTCTTTTGAACTATAATGGAATATGCTGTTGCATTTGTGGAGCGATTTATACTCAATTATTGTATCCTACTGAACCCTAGTGTAATATTATCTTTTTCCTTGTGGCAAAAAGTAATAATGTAATAAATACTCTCATAATTATTGTTATGATAATTAATATTATAGTAATTATTTTCAAATCATTATCATGTTCATATACACACAACAGATTAGATTGTTAGAACAGAATAAATCCTAACATCGGGCTACAACAAGTAACCTTCCATGCCAAGAATCCTCCTAAGTATGCTAGCTGTCCCTAATATCACTAGTTTCCTCTTCCATGTGAAAGATAACCGCTACCAGAAATGCTGTTGGTTTCTGGTGGTATATTCTTATTCTAAACACCCTTCCAGCAAGGTAAATGGGGATGAACATGAGTTCGTCATTCGTTACGGTGTTTGTTGGCTGCTTTTTCGCTTCTTCCTCTGACGCGAACCTCTCTTTGACAGTTCCATATTTTTTCCCTGGCTATATAAGTCTTGCTCTTCCAGATATGTCCTGTAATGAAGAACACGGCTAGGAGCCTAAATGGAAAACGGTCACCAAGCCAAGAAAAGAAAGAGGAACAGAAACACATCAACACCAACAGAAAAAAACTGGCAGATATGAACAAATGGAGGAGATGGCTTTGAGCAACAATATTCAAACACTACCCCCAAACACAAACACAGCTACACTAATATTCACAACATCATCTCCATCACCACTACAACCCACATCACTATCACAGCCACCACTACTACAAGCATAACCTAATTCACATAGAAATGTTTGATCGCAAATCCCGACACGAACAAAATTTAAACATCAACTATGCTGCTATAGACACGACCAATAGAGCACTAATGTCATACCTGCACAACTATACAAGGTCGATAAAATAAGTAGTAGTTGAACACTGGCGTCGAAGTAATCGACTTATGCCCTCCCCCAAACTTGTTGGCCTTGTGCCAAAATTTGAAACTAAAATTATTATCATTATCCTAATTGCTATATAATATTTCTTGAAAATTACCATTACGATACTTGCCTCTCTGCAAAGACGTGGCTTAGCGTAATAAAACAAGCAGTTATGATTGTAACACACACATTTCCCAAGAGTATTTGTAACATAGCAGAAATTAATTGGAATAATCGCAAAATAATTTTACATCATTTATTCTCCGCAACACAAGACCATCCGTTTCCGAAGTCATCATATTTTTGTATATTTTTGTACATAACAAACTTTTTTCGCCCGATCAATTCTTCATGTTCTTATAGAATGGCAGATATCGTGCCAAGTGGAACAGACAATTTTGTAACTTAGTCACATGAGGATGCGTTGGATACTTGATTGCTTTCAGTTTCCCGTAATGCCGGAACTGGGTGAGAAAATGTGCTCCGCTAGAGGCACTCAAGAATCAGATGGAGATGTTAGGGCGGACGACAGATTAAATTTTCTACGCAAATGGATACATAATCACGATACGGAATTCTAATTGATTTGTGGTAACGTATTAAGTCTGAACGTATTAATAACGTTTGGAAATACTCAGCATATTCATAAAGCTGCTGGACCTGAGATTAAGTGATTTTCTATCAGACATTTTCACTGAATATATTCATATATTCTTGGTCTACTGAAAAGCTTCTCAATGTTATAATTTTTCAATAGACGCAGTTTTAGTGTTTTCACAGCAACTGTCACGTGATTAAGGTTTGCTATCGCATACATAAATTGATCATCGGGATATAGTTTAATTAATAATTAATCATCAATCATCGAAATAATTTGGACGATCAATTCAATAAAGAGCTATCCTTGCTCCCTGCAAGAAAGGTGAGATCGAAGCGTTCAGAAATGTATTAAAAATATATAGTTAGGTGATAGATACTTTTTTTCTGTATATCCATTTTATTATTTTAACAAGTTTCACCGACACATCTAGAATAGAATTATTATTTTTTTTTTTATACAATCCAGCTTATTGCATATATTAACAATTCTTGCTTCCTTAGCAACACGATCCTTAAAACTCAAATATTAAAGAAAATGACCCCAGCAAAATCTTTCCTAATACGGAAAAAATATGTTTTAACCTAAAAAAAAAATTCCCTACAGCAGAAACTCTTCATTTTCTCATTGGTTAGGAATTGCAGTTCGAAATAATCAAATGCATTTTGTTTAATTAATTATTTTGTAGGTTAACGGGAAAGTGGTTTATCTTTGGTTCAGGCAATATCTTATGGATAACCCACATAGAATCGTGAACGGTGAACTTATGTTCCTAAAATTTTCCGTGGTTTCAATTGTATTGAGAATGATGCAATATACATAAATATTTCATACACATAAAAGCACATGAACATATATTATCTGAAACCATTCTTATAATTCTGTAATACTTTACTGATTGAATAAAAGGTATTAGATTAATTTTTAGTGAAAAACACAATAGAAACAGCAATGGCACAACTAAACTCAATGAACACTCAATCAAAAGATGCATTGTTTGAAAATCTAGGGAAATATTCCGCCGTATTTTTATTTCTCTATAGATGTTTGCATGCACAGGTACATATGCATTCAAATATATCTATTTAGATAAACGTACTTACATACACACAGACACAAACATAAATGTATATGTGTGTGTGTGTGTGTGTATGTATATATATATAGATACATACATTCATATATATATATATATATATATATATATATATATATGTATATGTATATATATGAAAATATTTATTGTCTTTATGAATATACACGTTTTACATGTATCCCCATATGCATAATCACACACAACATGATATTGCTTCTATAAGTTCAAACATGGCGTACATTTAATATAATAATATATGCGTAAATCCAGTTTGTGACTCCAGTCACTGACTACTTCAACTCCTTGAAACACTATAGAGATGCAAATATCGGTTTAGAGTTAATTAGATTCACCAGCATTCTTTGATTAAATACAAGGGATAATAACTAAAGATTTGTTAGTGATCTACAGAATTTCACGTATCCGATTGTGTATAAATCTAGATTGAATAGAGTTCAGAGATAAATCGAGAATTGAAGCCATGCAGTGGGCTTATTTAACTTGCATCACTTAAAGTATTAAACATCAAGAATGTATTCAGCATATAGAATACAGATGTTGATTACAAGAATACTAGATGAAACAGCACTAATCCACCATTAAATAATAATAATAATAATAATACTGATAATAATAATAATAATAATAATAATAATAATAATAATAATAATGATGATGATGATGATAATAATGGTAATAGAAATAGTAATAACAACGACGGTGACGATGACTACGACGACACCAACAACAACAACAACAACAACAACAACAACAACAATAATAATAATAATAATAATAATAATAATAATAATAATAATAATGAAAGGTTAAAATGTACATGTTTTGTCTTGGTGTCAAAGATGGGCTACCGCAAATATTCTGCTCAATATCGCATGCCAGTTGCTTGGCATTTAATAATAATAATAGTAATAAT
>NC_068992.1:667796-678173 GCF_001194135.2 Octopus bimaculoides
CAGGTCTTTGTATTTTGAAAGTTTTTCCATTTCTTTTCGAGAAACGTTGTCATCTGCTGGTATTGATACATCAATTAGAAAGCATATTTTTCCTTCATGATCTTTGACAACTATATCTGGTCTATTTGCCTTAATTTCTCTATCTGTGTGTATTGGCATATCCCAGAGTATGGTTGCTTTCTCGTTTTCTGTGACCTTTTCTGGCGTGTGTTTATACCATCTTTTTTCTGTTGTTATTCCATAGTGTTGGCATAGTTATTATTATTATTATTATTATTATTATTATTATTATTATTATTATTATTATTCACTTGAGAAATATAAGGACAATTTCTTTCCGTTCTTACGTGAGAAAAGATACTTAGTCAAAGAGAAAGGATTTGAGACAGTAATAGAAGAGCTGCAACAGCGTATCATATCAACAGCATGGAAGCTCTCCAGGTATCAGAAAAGAATAGATCTGTACCAACAGAATAGATTATTTGTGACAGAACAGAGGAGGTTTTATAACCAAATAAATAATAGAGAACGATCCTTATGATGGATTCAGCTCATCGTCGGGTTCGACCTACAGATGACTGCAGCTGTTCGACATAGCCCCACATGTCAGCGTGGCATGAATACTGCACGAGTGCATAGGGTGCAGTTTCGTCACTCCGGGTACATCTTGGTCAATCTCACTTGGCAGCGCTTCTGTGGCTGTAGTTTTTGTCACGAACCGCGGTAGCATTGCCAGCCAGGGATTTCTAGAAGTCATATATGAGAAGTACCGGGTTCGAAAGTTCTGGTGAAACAGACCAGCTAGGTCCTCCACGTCGATGCCAAGAGTTTCAACGTGAACGTCATCGCAGTTGCGCACCACTCTCTTTCTATATATTTGCTAACAAAGAACTTCCGCCGAAAGCCTTGCCTGACTATTAGATGGAGGTGAATGCCCGACAATATTGCAGGTGCCAACAAGAACAAGAACAAGAACAAGAACAACAACAACAACAACAACAGCAACAACAACAACAACAACAACAACAACAACAGCAACAACAACAACAAAACAGCAGCAGCAGCAGCAAATGAGGACAACAAGAGCAATAATTATACAACAATAGAATTTCATTTGTATAGCTTCAGATTTCATTTGTATAGCTTCCGCATCTTTCCTATCGGGATTTCAATTCCAGTATTTCACACTTCTCAGTCATCTTGTTGGTTTTTGACTTCTCTTGGTTGCAAACAATAAATCATTTTTATAGTAAAACCATTGCAAAATATTTCATTCAATATTTCCCATACTCACGCATTTGTTCTTTCATTTGGAAACAATTTTCTGTTTCTGTGCATCTACCATACATTTTGTTGGCTGCTCTGAACTGGCTGCCGCTCAACAAACCTTCCAACATACCTCATAAATCTTATAATTACTAAACGTACTTCATACTCTCTTTAAATAGGCCGCATCCAATTCTGTTTTCTTGATATAAATAGATGAATATATTGTTTATTGTCATTAAATTATAAGATTTCCAATCCATTTTTTCAGTTTATGTCTCTTAATATTGATTTCAAATTTTAGCACCAGGCCAACAAGTTTGAGGTAAAGGGCAAGTCGATTACGTCGAAGCCAAGGCTTAACAGGTGCTTATTTTATCGACCCTGACAGGATGAAAGGTAAAGGCAACCACGGTAGAATTTGAACTCAGAACGCTAAGATGGACCAAATACTGCTAAGAATTTAGCCCAGAGTGCTAACGATTCTGCCAGCACGCCGCCTTACTCAATAATTCTAATATTAAGAAAGAGCAGGGCGGCGTGCTGGCAGAATCGTTAGCAGGTGGGGCAAAATGCTTAGCGGTATTTCGTCTGTCTTCAAGTTCTATGTTCAAATTCCGCCAAGGTCGACTTTGCCTTTCATCCTTTCGGGGTCGATAAATTAAGTACCAGTGAAACACTGGGGTCGATGTAATCGACTAGTCCTCTCCCCCAAACTTGCAGGCCTTGTGCCTTTAGTAGAAAAGAATATTATTGAGTAAGGCAGCGAGCTGTTAGAATGCTTAGCAGTATTTAGTCCATCTTAGCGCTCTGGGTTCAAATTCCGCCCAGGTCGACTTTACCTTTTATCCTTTCAGGGTCGACAAGTTAAGTACCAGTTGCATACTAGGGTAGATGTAATCAACTTACTCCTTCCTGAACTTGCTGGCCTTGTGCCAAAATTTGAAACCAGTGTTTATATTATTGATGACACTGATTAATGTGGTGAACTGCAGAACAATTAGAACGTCGAGTAAAATTCTTTGCAGTATATCTTCAGACTCTTTATTCTCTGAGTTCAAATCCCACTGAAGTCAGCTTCACTTTTTTCTCCTTTTAGAGTCGATAGAATCAAATACCAGCGAAATATTGATTTGATGGAATCTACTTGTCCTCCCCTGGCAAAATTATGAAGAGTTATTTGGGCGTTGATTCCTGTTAGAGTCTTTCAATCTAGTAATCTCTCTGCAATGTTTTTCATTATCATCTACTAAAATAGTAACTTTCTAACTTTTATTGCACTAATATTCTCCTCTTGGGAGTTCCATGTATATAAATGTCCTTATATCTATTCTGATGCATACATTTGTAGATTTTCATGACACTGTTTCCTCGTTAAATGTTTTGATTGTTTTCCGTTTCAATCGGCAGTTAAGTTTCTTTAAAGCGTAACACGAAATCTTGCTTTATCTAGCTGAACATTTCCCTTATATCTTCAAATGATTTGGATGGTTTGTTGAAAGCTTAACTCTCGAATATGTTCTGGAAGCAGTGCCAGATATACTATTGTGCTTAGGTGTGCTTAAGCACAGGGCCCAACAGTTATTTACGATGAATTTTTCAAATGTTAAACATTTGTGGGTCTATTTTCTTGCTCTCAAAAAATTTTTTAAGTGTCAAACATTCAAATGGTTTTCCTAAAAGTTATAAGGTAAAGTTAATGTGAACACTTTTACTCGTTATTTTCTAACATTAAGGGCCAGGTACGGCCCTCATAAGTAAGGCCCACCCCAAGTAAAGAGCCTCATAACTAACACAACGCCTCATTTCTTCTAAATCCGGCACTGCCAGGAAGCACAATAGTATTGTCGTTTTCTGTCTGTGCTAGTAGCTCCTGCTGTTGCTGCTAGATTGGTGAGGGAAAATGTATTTCTTGGGCTGCGTAAATAAATAAATAACAATAACCACACACGATGAACATAAGATCTTATTTCCTCACATAAGAGTATTAACTGTGTTGCTCTTTTACAAATACTAACAGCAGTAGCTACATGCAGGGAGAGACATGCTGCTTGGTACTAACGACAAGTTAACTAATATAGCAATTTGTGGCTGGCTCATCACAGCTGGAAAATGATTGTGCTATATTCATAGCGACGAAAATTCCTGTCTATTGTCACAGGTTTTGTTTTAATCAACGGAGTTGTATCAAAAACATAAACACAGAAACACATCAGGGTCACAGATAAACTTCCACACGCAGATACCCACTCAAATATACACACTCATATTTATATATGTTCAAACACAAATACACACATACACGCACATCCCCACAAATACGATGAGCTAATGCAGTTTCTATTAACCAAATTCGACTCAGAATGTATTAGAGAAGACACGCCACAAATTTAACCTGTATTGGGATGAATCATAGAACCACATGGTTGGGACTGGGACGCTTTAACACAACAGCCTTCATTGATCCATGTGGTAAGCTATTAAATGCTACTTTATCAGATAAATCGTGTTTTAAGATTTTCTAATCCATTTTTGTGTATAACATTTATCCGACTTTATACACTAAAATGACCGAATAACCTTATTGTCTGCGAGTGAAGATCTCTCTGACTTCCCATTGACATATCTGTGAATACGAAAGTCCATTCCATTAACTTCAATGAAAATTCTAACAGATTGTATCACAGGATTGCTCTTCACACTTTAAAGTTGACTTTGAGGTCAGCCGTGAACAATACACAGTGTTTCTTCCATAATGTTTGACTAGCTGATAAGTTAGTTTGCATTAACATTGTCAGAAGCATCAAAGCCATATCAGAAGAGGGTATAAGGTGGAGTTTGAAAATTGGTTGAATTATTGATCAACGGATTATCGTGGCATTTCGTTCCATGTCAACTAGTCTCATTATTGATATATACCTACTACTACTACTACTACTACTACTACTACTACTACTACTACTACTACTACTACTACTACTACTACTACTACTACCACTACTACTACAATTACTAAGATTGTACGTCTATTAACGGCCGTAATCAAACGCTGATATATGTATAGTATTAACCAACCAAGCCCACCGATTTACATCCTTTCTTGTGAATTGAAACGTTCGGCGCTTCATATTCTGAAATTAGCTTTTTGAGGCATTCTGCATCTTTGGGGAAGAGTTGAGACAAAGCGTCACGAAAGACATGGATGTCCACTATATATCCTGTCCGTTGTACTTCACGGATCGTGCGGCTACGTTCCACTTGAAAGCCGCACACCTGTGTTTCTGAATCGGAGAGCTAGCGTCGTCTTCTGGGTTCTGTCAATAATCTGAGTGTTGCTTTGTCATCCGGTTCCAGCTTTATAAACCTCAGCTGGGTCAATGAACGACTTTTATTTTAACGTTTCGCATCACGCAGCCGAGCACGAACAATAAATTCTTGTTGTTTGAGGAGTCCCTTTCTCGTCGTAAGTGATGCCTTTTCTGTTCACCTCTTCTAATTTCTCACCCCACACACACACACACACACACACACACCACGCGCGCGCAAAGTATATCGCCATTTTAATATTTGATAAAAATAATGAAATAACAAATAATTAACTAGAGTTAATCTCAGGGAAATTTAATAAAATGATGAAGGACATAAATGAAAATAATATAACCTATGGTTATGAATGGTAGAGGATCATGGCTTGGTGGTTAGGGTGTTGGACTCATGATCGTAAGATCGTGGTTTCGATTCCTGAATCGAGCGATGTATTCTGTTTTTGAGCAAAACACATAATTTCACTTTGCTTCAGTCCACTCAGCTGGCAACAATGAGTGATCTTGCAACGGAATGGCGTCCCGTACGGGGAGGGATATATACGTCAGAGATATCGGGAAACCGGCTGTATGCTCCTTATGCTACTTACCGAGTAATGCAGACTAACCATGGTCATGAATTAAACAGAAATGCATACCTAAGCAATGCACCACTACACACCTTCACGATATAAAGCCAAGCTTAACAGCATCTTACATGAAAATATTTCCGCGGAAGTAAATCTGAATATCAATAGGTTGAATGATCGAATCAGTTCAGTGATAGTCGTAGTAGTGATAGGAGTCGGACACGATCCAACAAAGTAAGACTTTTCAGCTGAACATAAAACATGGAAAGGAAAAAAAAAAAAAGAAAACCAAGTCGAAAATCATGGAAAGAACTAAACTTAGGAAATTGGAAAATTCTAATATGAAACAAGAAAAAAAAATCAAATAATTGAAATATATAATAACAAAAAATGAGATATCCTGACAGTAAAAGGAAGGCTTAAGCAAATCAAATCCGTAACGTCATGCAGGATAAGATGCTTCGCAAAGCGTTAGCATATCATTGAGGAGAACAAGTTATTTCAGTGAAATAACGAAGTTTCACAGTGACATTACCTAAAAAAAAGCAACCAAAAAAAAGCAAAGTAATATGAATGACATATCAACATCAACGACATTTCAAGCATATTGGGAGGAAAAAAAAACAAATAAAAAAAAACATTCGACACAATCATGAAGCACAATGGATGAGAAGAAAAACACATGAAACAAAATTCAATAACGCTGCAGGCATTGCCCACCTGACTAGCAAGTCATTGAGCAACACGATAAAATCTGGAAGCAACTCGAAAGCCCTCGGGGATTGACAAAGTTCTCAATATTTTGATGGAACACCTCATCAGTATTCATGAATTTATGGTAACAACAATCAACGAATTAGCAAACAGACCAGAATAAATAGCTGAATGGTTACTAGAGAGAAAAGGAATATTGATTCGTCAAGCTATAATTAAAAAAATAAATAAATGAATAAAAACAGAGGCTTGGCAAAACTACAAGCTTGTTTGCAAACAACACAGAAACACTTTATTTATATTCCCCTTAACAGGGCATTCGCTCAAAGGAAAACCAATTACATATTACCAGAAGAGCAGCGTTGGTGTTGGAAAGAGATGGAAAGGCATGTGTAGCTGTAAAACGTTGCTAAGAGTAAATTGGATAATTACTGATGACAGAAAAAAATGTGTGGCATGGATTGATTACCAAATAACATTTGGTAGCCAACCGCTCTCTATGGATATTGCAACAGTCACACTGTATAACTAAAGCAACTTCAAAAGTAATGTAGTACCTCCATAGTGGATTATCAAAGCACCAGATCACTGCATGATAAGATAATTAAAATCACCCGTAAAACCTTTTAGGCAGAGTCCGTATATTCACTTTGACACAGCCTTGACAACGCAAGAAATTGGCTGACTGAATTAACAACGGTTATAAATGCTCTGGCCAACGATAATAATCTTCTATATATGGTGATGAGATAACGCTGTTTACAAGGGAAATTAACCAGCTGCCGAACATGATAATTGTAAATGAATTCAATCAAGATATTATAATTAGTATATGACTAGAAAAATGTGTCAGAACCAATATATGAAGAGACAAAACAATTAAAACTCAGAACAATACATGAAATCCAGACATTGAAATGAAATTATTAGAATAAAAGCAACCTTACAATGACTCAGCAGTAGACGAAACTCGTAATATATAAGACAGGGAGATATGAGAAGATGAACCAATAATGCAGCCAAAGTGTGAGACAAATATTAAAGACAATGTTGGAAACAAAGAATTGAAAATCTTAGGAAAAGCAAAAAATTTACTAGCACCTTTCAAATCGTAGCATCTTGAAAACAATACACACAGCTTTGACCTACCCTAGGCGCTCAGGTGCACACCCTCTGATACAGAGAGCGAATAGAAAGTAAAATGAATAAGATTAGACATATACTTATTAGAAACATTAGTGTGATATGGAGACATGCTTTTCATTTAAGTTTAGAAACATGAGAAAAATATAAACGGAATGAATGAAACAAAGTTAAAATTTTTTATTGTTAGATTCTGACAATAGATTGGTCTTGTGGTTTCAAGTTTTCTGCTTATACTCTTCAACAATTAAGTGTTTAAGTGTAAATATACATGTTTATGAATTCTCTCTCTCTCTCTCTCTCTCTCTCTCTCTCTCTCTCTCTCTCTCTCTCTCTCTCTCTCTCTCTCTCTCTCTCTCTCTCTCTCTCTCTCTCGTTCTGGAACTTTCATATCAGAACCAAATGAAGAAACAAGAATACATCTTTCACACCAAAGATTCGAAGCAGTGATTAACATTCTAAAGCTTCAGACGCCTCGTTTTAAAGAGATATTTAGGAAATGTGACACCTTAATACAAAAAGAAATCTGTGAACAAGCCAACTGAAAATTACGCGAAAAACTACTGGACTTATGGAAAAAAGACACCGAGATATAAGAAGCCAAATCAAATAAAATACTTGAGTCGAAAACTCGATGGCTGCATAACTATGAACATAGTTATGGAACAGAATTAACGAAATCTGTTAATAAAACACGGATTCATGAATAACAAAAACATACAGAAACATAACCCTGTCCATACCAATTTCCTCATCAGATCGAAAAACAATGGAAGGGGGACAACGCATCTACTTTTACATTTCAAAAACGAATCCTCAACAATCAAAAACACACTCGAAAAAACTTTTTGCCCAAAAAGTTTAGTAACATCCTCATAAAAGATTTCATATTTTTTAAAAAATATAACTGGAAAAAAAAATCACCCGTACACTTCAAAACCTATAACTAGATCCCTTCCCTTCTATAACTAGATCCATCCCCTTCATTCTAATACCGTTCCTCGCATCTATCATCGTACCTACTTCGCTTTCTCAGTTCTATAGCCTCCACTGTCCCCGATTAATAACATCTCTCGTCAACGCTCTCAACAAGGACGCCACTCTTCACAATATTGTCGATCCTACCCTTTCCCACTCATTTCCCGGCTCACCACATCTACTTCTCTCTTTACTTCTATACTTTACCTCTCCTATCTCTTCTTGCCTTTTCAACACCCCCTCTCCTCCTTCTACATACTTTTATTTGACTTCTTATTCACTCATTCCACTCTTAAATTTCCTGCATTATGATCTGAACTGGCAGATCCCAATCTCATCACCCCGAAGAACGAAGCCGGATTTACGGTAGTATCTACACGATTCAATTAATGGTCGCATATCATTGACATTTTTGCACAATCCTTCTGCCAATGTTACATATATTACGTAATTCCGAGCCCACAGAAAGAGCTGTCGGACCCGAAATACCAGGCTCAATTCCATTATTTTTCTGTATTTTTTTGTATTCCATGTAAATCTGTTCTGCAGATATATAAATATCTATATACTTATACATGAATGTTTATCATGTAAATATTTTCAACTTTTGCTTCACTCTTTATATATCCCTATATATATTCACATGTACATATGTATGTATGCATATTTTATATATGACGCTCAAGCGTGTTTCTTTATTTGCATCATTAACTCCATATCAGCTCATCTGGATTCCACTTATAGACACGGTTAATCCTGCATCGATAACGATGTCCGAGTGAAAGCTAGAAATCATTGGAGCACTACTACGCGTTTTCTAAATTGAGCATCTCTGGATTTCACCTGTTGGCTGTATTTATTTATTTATTTATTTATGTATATATATTGATAAATATATATTTATATATAAAATGAAATCAAACTAGGTAATCATATTTTGAACGCATTTAAAGCGCACGTTTTAGGTAATTGCACAATATATAAACGGGAATTTCATCTCCTACTCAAGATCTTCCTCTGTTAAGACATACCAAAATATTGATACGAGTTAAATCATGGTTTACTGATGATCAGACGGCTAGCTTTCTATATTTGCATTGAGTCGTGAATAGAAAAATAATACTGAACATTGTGTAGTTTTGAAGAGTAAACAAGAAAAAAAAATACTGATATGTCATATATTTACTTACGATCGTTTCAGTTGTCCATTACGAATAATTTTGCAAAAAAGCTCGTTTGGACGAAAAGTTTCGATTTTCTCTAGACGTCAGAACACTAGACTAATTTTATGGGGGATACAGAAAAAAGATAAAACTTACAGTATAATCACGGTGACATTCAACGAATTAAGGATGGCTATTTTGGGATTGATGACACATCAATCCTCCAAAATATATATGTATGTATGTATTTAGAAATTCTACGTCTTGAAAAGGATTTGAACGTGTCGAATACTTAAACGGGCTGCTCGGGTTTGCAATTATCGCTCAGACATGAGGTCAATACTGGAACTATAAAATTAAGGTAACGTCAATCTATATAAAAGTAATGACAATAATGGTAATTACACGCACGCGCACACACAGAATTATCTATCTATCTATCTATCTATCTATCTACATAAGTACAGACACACATGTATATATATATATATATATATATATATATATATATAGACGGTTTAGATATAGATTCAAGGCTTGAATATGGTACTTATGCGAAGGCACCCGAATTTCACATCCCAAAAGGATGGGTGATTAAAATCAAAAGAGTAAAATGTTGCAACATTATACATTATTACATAACCCATGAAACATTTAGGTGCATCGTCCCAAATTTTCTGAGTTTGGGAGGAATAGGATATTTTGTTGTTCAAAATCCTTTTCAGGCACTGGTGGAAACTATTAAAACTGTGCTGGAGCTTTTAATTTGAAGCTCATATTTGTTTTGTTCTCTCATATTTTTCTCCCAATTCATTGGACCGTTTGTGGTTCGGAACTCTGACTATGATATTATATAGTTGCATTAATATCATACGCACCGAAAACGATTCCGCCTGGAGGGTATTCGCCTATTTATTCGGCCATTGCGATTTCCGAAGAATTAGTTAAATTAGCTTACTATCGTAAATTGATAATGTTTCAGATGTTTCTTTCATGTTTATTACTTAAAATTCTCGATGAATGCGATAAGCAGACTTCTTCTATCCTGTTGCAAAGTTACACATCACAAGATGCAATCTCCTCATTTGAAAAGGCTTTTCTTAATATAGAAAATGTCTGGCTTATGCACATATACATATACATAAATGTATGCATGCGTGCAAGTGTGTATGTGTGTATAAGTATATATCATATGCGTATATGTATACATGTATATATATA
>NC_068992.1:678708-687076 GCF_001194135.2 Octopus bimaculoides
TATATATATATATATATATATATCGATAGGAATCAGATTTTTCACGATGAATGAATAATAGCTTTAGCAATTCCAAACATTGCAGTGATTAAGATTTTCACCATCTTTGAACTTCCAACACGTTTCTAATAAAGACTCCTTTACACGTCTAGCTATCTTTGTGATAGCTCTTTCGCAAATGACATTTCTTGGAATTTGAATTCAAAATCAACAGCCTGTTGCGATTACCTTGGCTACACGCTACTGGTTGTCTACATTAATAGTGTTAACATTAACACCACAATCCATCTATCATCTTTCTATCTATTTAATTGCTTTACTTTCGGTTCCAACTGATTCAAGAATATCCCTTTACTTTCTATATAACTTTCATTTCATGATCCAACACTTCCTACTTTACCCCAACCACTTAGACGATGCCACTGAATGACATGAAAGACGCGTAATAGAGCAGTTGAAAGTACATAGTTTATGGGCGGAAGCTGGCTAACGATGAAACATAAAAAGGAGAGGAAGAAAATATGACGAAAGAAAATGGCGAAGCAAGAAAAGAAGTAAAAAGAGTAAAAAGAGATGAAGAGTAAGAAGAAAAGCAAGAGTGGATGAAGACGAAGAGGGAAAAGAAGAGGAGGAGGAGGAGAAGGTGGAAAGGGACGAAAAGAAGGAAGGAGGAAAAGAAGTAATAATAGTAGTAAAAGACGAAAAAAATGAAAAGATGTTGATGTGGGAGGGCAGAGAGCAGAAAGATGAAAGATGAAGTGTATAAATATAATTCAGATGGCAGGATAAGAAAATTGATAAATATATTATATTTACTACATCCAAAATATAGTTGGTTGCAAAAATTGAAGACTCCCACACGCAATATTTTCTCAAGTATTGGAGGAAAAAAGTGTTTCGCATTGAAACGGTTTTGACTAAATATTGGAAGGGCGGACTCCGCTGATTGACCTAAAACAAATTAACGAAACCCTAAGATCCTAAATTGTACTTATCAGCTAAATAAATTGCTTTAGCCCCACGATGATCTCGTTCCTATAGGCTTATGTTAAGAACACATAGGCCCATGCATTCGTACCATATTCAGATCACACATACGAGCGGTGTATGAAAAGTCTTCAGCCTCAAAATCACAAAAAAACATGGGACAAGATTTCTGATGAAGATACACGACTTCGAGGCTCAAAGGCTTTGAAAGCTCAAAACTTTTCATACACCCCTCCCCCCGTATCTTTCAGCAACGTTACCGGAAAAGAACACCACGCAGTTAAAAAAAGTTTAACCAAGAAGGAAAATGCTTGTCTTTAATGCTTAAAATCTTGTCTACCATACACCATATTTCATTATATCCACCAAAGATAAACAGTCTAACCTTCAACATCAAAAGAAGTCGACTTTGTGATTCAACTTCACCAGACAATATCAGATTCATATTGCACAAATAAGTCAAAAAAGACTGAGATACTGAGAGAGTGAGCATAAAACGATTGAATGGTGCTGTATGCATATCAGAGCTGATCTTGAATACCGTAGTAGCACGACCAGGCAATGGATGTTTAGAAGAGTTTCATATCCTCTCGGTTGAAGTTACAACTATTTTAAATATTGCGTTTGAAATACGTTAATATATGCAGAAATTACCATTATCGCCGTTCAAAAACATTTGCCCCTTTCACATGCAACAATGGATACCTTGTATCAACAGAAAGGCAAAGACTGAATGGACACTGAAACCTAGCATAAAGAAATCAAATCAAGAAAAGCAGGTAGGATAATCCACTTGAGGGATATTATCAAAACAATCATAAAAGTCGAGAACACATTAACATCAAATAAATTTTAATGATACTAAGAACGAATATAATACAAAATACATTTAACACATCAAAAAGTCACAATGGAAGAAACATAAAGAAGAAAAAATAAGATTGTGCTGCATGCACTAAAGTCGAAAACAATTGGCCACTACGTTGAGAATTACAAGTAATAGGAAAGCCTTTGGAAAAGACTAAGTGCCAAACTTGTAACTGACTTGTGCCCCTTACTAAATTAAAAGGCTAACTTTATAGGATTCTGGTGGAGGATACAATATGGCACTCTAAAATGTGAAGAAAGAAAACCAAGCTTTGGGGTCTTTTGTGTGCCTTTTGAAATTTGTTACGTTTTTCTGCAAGAGCAAACCATTTCTTCTTCTTCTTCTTCTTCTTCTTCTTCTTCTTCTTCTTCTTCTTCTTCTTCTTCTTCTTCTTCTTCTTCTTCTTCTTCTTCTTCTTCTTCTTCTTCTTCTTCTTCTTCTTATTATTATTATTATTATTATTATTATTATTATTATTATTATTATTATTATCAGTGGGAAATAATGATTGTCGTTTCTGGGCAGTTTTGCGTTTTAAAGGACACGCTTCCGTCTCCCAAACATCGATTCTAGGGCCGGAGCCAAATAGGTTGAGGACACCGCATCTGTTTTTGTTCTTGCTGTACTCAAATCTGTAACCAAAGGTCCTATAGAAAAGCGAGGTCCTTGGAACCTGATTTGATTTAAATTTATACTTAAAGTTTATGAATTGCTGGGTTATGAAATCAAATTGAGAATAAAATTTCCCGATGATCTTCATCTAAAGTTTTCTCCTCTCTTACAACACGCCTTAAAACGTAGATACGTGCAACACTTCAATAGTAAATGTGCATTAAGGTGTCTTCAAGTGTAACTTTCTTTATACATACTTCCTTTCAAATAACATGAAATGAATAAAACTTGCTATAAGTTATACAAAAGATTTTCATGAATCACAACAAAAGCATTATTAAAACTTTATGGTGAGTTTTAATCAATTTCATAGTAAAAGATGTAAGCTTTGTAAAATTTAGTTTGCATCTAAAATTCATTATTTGTCATTATTCAGAAGCAGAAATACGTCTTCATATCGGAAACCAGATAGCAAGAACTAAACTACGATATGACATTACATCATAGGTGAATGAAGCGGTGATTAATGCTGTGACGCTGAGTTTATTCTCTATAAATCCTCCCCAATATATCTGAATATAAATGTCTTTTATTTTTTTTTTTATAAATTTAATGGCATATATTTAAGCATCAACTGAACATTCTGCCTGCATTACGAGCTTCACCTCCGTCCATTCGTTGCTCGGTGAGCATTTGAACGAAGAGGGTGTGTTTCTTCAAACCTCTCAGCCTCGTCCACTCACAACCTCTTCGCCAAAGCCGCTAAACAGAAGAAAACCGCCTGCCCTGCCTTGTTGGAAGTGGGCGGTGGGGTGATCCTCACGAAGGATTTGGTCGATATCTGGATTTGTTCAACACGCTATAACAGCTGTTCGACATAACTCCACAGGTCAGTAATCCTCAGACACTCCACGAGTGCACGCAGAAAGTTTTCGTCGCTCAGCTCGCAACTCGTACAGTTCGAACGTGACAGGGCTTCGGTACCCATAAAGTTTATCGCGAACTGGCAGTGCTCCTCGGTAGCCTGACGATATTCCAAATGCACGTGCTTATTAATGATAGTGATGAAATAATAATAATATTATAATAATAATGGTAAAAATAATGCTGGTTTCAAAATTCTGCACAAGGGCACCAAGTTCGGAAGTGTAGGTACGTGGATTGCATCAACGTCAGTACAATTGGTACTTATTTTATCGACACCGAGAAGATGAAAGGCAAAGATAACCTCGGCAGAATTTGAACTTAGAACATAACGATGGAGGAAATGCCGCTAAGAACTTTGTCCTGCGTGCTAACTGATAAGTCTACGGTATTGAGCAACATATTTGCTGTAGCTCAAGTTTTACACGAAGACAAAACATGTACACGATAATACGTTCAGTCATTTAAAATCAGAAGTTATGAGAAGGAGAGAGTTAGTCCCTTTCACTTGTTTGCCAACCAAAGAATAATAGTACCTTCCCCTCTCTCCCTCTGTCTCTGTCTCTGTCTCTGTCTCTGTCTCTGTCTCTGTCTGTCTCTGTCTCTGTCTCTGTCTCTCTCTCTCTCTCTCTGACCCGTTGAATTTTCACTTGTTTGCTGACCAATAAATGATGATTGTAAGCCGTGATGCTTTTCCAAACATTGCTATATATATCTAAATATTAGCTGTTCCTTCCTATCTCTGTTTTTCTTTTCTCTGTATTTACTTAATGTCTCCATCCTGTAAATCTGCAGCCCTTTTTTGTTTTCTAAAAACAGACTATGCTGGCTTTAAATTCCCCCCACTCTTTCTATCTCTCTCTACACATGCGCGCTGCTTCTTTTAATGTTTTTACTTAGTACCTATCTCCCTCCTTTCTTCTGTCTCTCTTTCTGACACGTTCAATTTTCACCTGTTCGCTGACCAAACAAGAGCGTGATCATAAGCTGTTTGGCTATAATGAATATTGCTATTGTACATCCCATATTAGCAATCTCCATCTCCATTTTTTGTTTCCTTATATTTATATAATGTTCCTGTTCTGTTGCACCACTTTTCCGAAACACTTTCCCAGTCCTCCTCACGCTTCTACCTTAGATCCAGAATTTTGGTAGACCAATCAAACTGCTTGTAAGCTCATTAAAATAATGTAGCTGAGGAGTTGCAGAAATGGGAGGTTCTGAAATATCTCACTGTGTTCGAAAATAAGACTGGTCGGTGAAGTTAGCTCTCTATATTCCAGACACAGCAAACCAAACTAGCAGTCCATTTTCTATGGCTACAGAAAGTAGCGAACACAAAGACAAGGACAGCAACAGTAACAACTCTAAACAACAATGAAAACAGCTGAGCCACCGTGGCTACAGAGGCCAGTCACTACATGAACAAAAGCAATGACAGTAGCAGTAATGATCATAGAAAGAAGAAGAACAATGACAACAGAGCTATCGTGGCTACAGGAAATAGGCAGAACAACGGAAATAATAAGAAAGACATTAAGAACGCTAAAAGGAACAATAGAGCTTATAACAGAGCCACCACCACCCCCTCCACCACCGCCGACAACCACAAGCAAATAAAAACACAAGGGAACAATTTTGAACAACATTTCTGTTGAATTTTCTTCTTCATTTGATTTAGACTAAAATTGATGTGTTGATTTCAGAACTGCAGTTAGTTTTCTTCTATCACACAGCTTACTCTCTGAATAAGCTCAATTGTATTGTCTGTCCCCAAGTAAAAGATCTGGTCAGCTGCTTTTAATATTTTATTGATTACCCTGGGGAACATTTCTGAAAGAAATTTTCGTTGTCTTTGCTTTTAATAATTAGTCCAACCTAATTTGACGTTGTTGGATGCAGGAATGAGCTTAGAAATTTTCAATCATGTCCAGTGTTTGTGTCACCTCATCGCCATATCCCTCACTATGAGCGAAACATCTTGTGGACAGAACTACACAGTCAGCATCTCAGAAAGATACAGAACGTCGCAACAGAGGAGTAGTGGTTATGACTGGAGAATGGAAACATAAGAACGAAGCAGGATTCCTAATGGCTGCTCAAAGCCAGTCATTGCAGGCGAATATCATTAAGACCAAAATAGACAAATCCGTCAAAAATGCTGAGTAAATAATGAGAAAGATGGAACTATTATGCACATAAGATCCTGAAGTCTTTTGGTACAGACGGAATATAGATTCAGATAGAATTATGTGGCCAAGACACTACTCTGAGACATGTTACGGCAAAGAGAATTAAAGCAGGAACAAAATGGTGCGAACATCAAATAGAAATTGTAATACAGAACCACCGATACAGGTTTTTATGGGATCTTCATGTACAGACTGATCGAGAAATTCATAGCAGGCGACCAGATATGGTTCTTAACAAGCGGGAAAAGTGTGCACCTAGAAAAGTACGATGACTGTGGAGGGTTTCCACAAAAGTAATCCCAGTTGCTATAGATGCCGTAGGTACAGTCACCAACAGACTTTACAATTTATTGATTCTGGAAGGATGAAAAGTGAAGTTGACCGTGGCAACGTTTGAACCCATGACATAAGGTTGAACCTTTAAGGCAAAACATTACTTTAAAAGCTCTAAACATTCTACCGGCTCGCCATTTTTAATGGTTTCTGATATAGGTACAAGACTAGTCATTCTGAAAGTTGGCGGTTAACCGAACCAGCAACAGAAGTATTTAACTGGTATGTTATGTTATCAACGCTGAAAGGATGAAAAGTAAAGATGACCTCGACCGGTTTGAAGTTAAACGTAAAGTACACACGTACACACACACGTACACACACACACACACACACACACACACACACACACACACACAAACACACACACACGTACACCCCCCCCACACACACACAAAAATTACTGGCAGTAACCCCGCAGGCCTCCTTTTTTTTTTAACGATCTATCGATTCTACCAATCCAACCAACTGAACAACGTTAATAATAAATTCCGAATAATGTAGACATTATTGACAGGTGTAAGAGTTAATAGTATAGGAGGGTATAAGAGTTAATAGCATTAACGGGTATAAGAGCTACTAGTATTGACGGGTATGCAGATAACCCGTATATATTAGCATTTGAATGAAAACCGATGTGTAGAGCTGAGAATCAATTATTGGGAGCTAAAGAATACTCTAGTTATCCAGGAAGTGACACACATATTTCGAAATGGCAAAGGTCGGTTACGAAAATGGAGATTATCCGGAGTAATAAAATGGTAAGAGGAGGCAAGGAAAGCTGAGAATATAAAGTGATTGTAAAGTGGATGAATGAACGAATGAAAAACAAAATGAAGCCAGGCTGGTGAAGCATTTAGATCAATAGAGAAATATTTCAGCCTGATCTCTTTGTTGTAGTTGTTTATGATACGCATGATATATTCAACGCTACTACAATATATAGCGAGCAATTATTTACTTATAGACCACAGGCAGTTTAACGCACATTCTGTTTATCGATGGATGGAAGCTTAATTTCAAATAGATTTTGTAATAATATTATTAATAATAATAATAATAATAATAATAATAATAATAATAATATTGAAAAAAAAAGACAGTTTTTTTTTTAGATTTAAAGAAGATGGAATGAAATTTATTATTAAAAAGAGCAACGTTTTAACAAGGAAAGATACAATACTAGTGAAAGAAACGGAAAACAACAGACAAGAATAGAAACATAACCATGACTATAAATATTTCGGTACAATAGAGTTGGATGCGATAAATAAACTATTAGGAGCCATCATTTTAGGAAGCATCGTTTAGGAATGCATATCGCTTATCTAAGATAAATGGTAAAAGTAATATTCTAACCGTTAACACATTAGCCATATCTATATGCAATATAGTGAAGGAATCTTAAACGAAGATAAACGTGTGAAGGTTAATTATGGTAAAAATGCAAAGAGTAATTAAGCTCTATAAAGTCATCAAACCCTGAAGCGATATTAAGTCTTATATACTTTCGTAAAAAGAATAAATGGAAGAAAATGAAGGGAACATTACAAGTTATGCATGTTTATAGATCGAGAAAAAAAATCTACAACATGGTAGCTAAAGAAAGTTGCGATAGTTTGCTTTGTATGGGATTAAGAAGCTGGAAGAGTTATGATTGAAGAATAAATAAGTTCTGAGGAATTTGACCGAAAATATCTCACAAGATTGGAAATACAAATCAAACAAACTTAAAACGAATTGACGTGTTTTATAGATGTGGAAGAATACATGAATAAATACAAATTGTAGTAATGCCGGACAGCATGGATCTGTTTGGCTGAGTAGAGCGATGCAAATCCACTAACTTAATTGTGTTCCTGTAACTGTCTTGTATTCCAGTGTTAATATGTGATACTTTGGTACAAAACTGTACTCGCTGCAAACGCTCCCTAATTCCTATTTCTTTATTAATAACACACACGCACAAAAGCCGTGAGCTGGCAGAATCGTTAGCATGCCGGACGAAATGCTTAGTGGTATTTCGTCTGCTGTTACGTTCTGAGTTCAAATTCCGCAGAGGTTGACTTTGCAATTGAGTACCAGTTGAGTACTGGGGTCGATGTAATCGACTTAATCCCTCTGTCGGTCCTTGTTTGTCCCCTCTATGTTTAGTCCCTTGTGGGCAATAAAGAATGAAGAAACGTTAGCATGGTCGGCGAACTGCTTAGCGGTATTTCGTCTGTCTTTGCGTTTTGAGCTCAAATTCCGCCGAGGTAGACGTTTCCTCTTTTCCTTTCGGGGTCGACAAATTGAGTATCAGTTGAGTACTGGGGTCAATCTAATCGACTGGCATCCTCGTCAAAAACGCGGTGCCTTTTGCCTAGAGTAGAATAGAATAACATACACGCACACACATACAACTACATACACACACACACACACACACACACACACACACACACATACACAC
>NC_068992.1:687137-688884 GCF_001194135.2 Octopus bimaculoides
ACACACACACACACACACACACACACACACACACACACACATACACACACACACATACATGTATAAGATTGTTTGTCTCTCACGCATCTTTGTGTGTATAGGTATATTTCTGACAACAGGAGAACAATCGTTGGTAAAAAGAGAACATTTTTTTCGGTATCCTTTTGCACTATATTAGATTAAGTATACGCCAAATGAGTAGAGCTGACATTTTAATCGAAATTATTAATAGTACTATATCAGAATTTCTTTGCGAATCAATGATCACTTAAGTATTAATAAGAAATTATTAAATATTAGTGCTGCACGAAAAAAAGATAAATTGATTCTACACAGGTAATATCAGTATTACTGGTGCTGCTTCTCTGCTGATTCCGTAATATATTTGATGGGTTTTCCGTTGCTGTGTGGTAGACATGCAGAGAAGATAACTTATTAACCTAAAACTCATTCCTATATTTTATTTCACCGTACTATGACTATTTAGCAAATATTCATGGATATGCCATGATAGTCACACAAAGAGACAACTATTTATTACCAAAAACATATATGTAGTTGTATTTTCTTTCTTTTTCGTTTTTCTCTTCTCTCGATTTTTGTCCTCTCTGTATCTCGTTTTCTTCCGCATTCCTCCTATAGAAGAGGCTGGGTTCGAAACGTCAAAGATTTCTTCTATTTTTCCTGAGCGTCAAACTAATCCTCCAACTGATTGTATGATTTGTTGCCTTTTTCTTGCATAGTCATGTATATGTAGCCATATCATACACACAATGTTATCCGAAACAGTAAAACGTAGAACTACGACAATAAATCACCGGTGGTAGAACCATCTGTCTAGTTGCGAAAGCGCAAGCGAAGTAGAACAAAGGTTACTGGTAAATCACAGAGTAAGTAATTTACACTTGTTGTTTATTTCGTTTCTTGTCAACGTAATACGAGGTAGAATACCAGGAATACAATGCAAGGCACAGGGGATACCGGCCTAAGTATCGCAAACGTCAAGCAATTCCCAATTGTTTCGATATTTGGAGACCGTTTATATAAACGAAAGTGTTGCTATACAATTATTGTTCTAACGTACAATTATAAACTCTTAGCGCGAGACTAGAATTTCTAACTAACAAACTTCCACTTCATATAATCATCAATAATTACACTAGATGCCAATAAGACCATACGCCCTCCTATTCTGCAAGATGCCCATAAGGCTTACTTTGAATATGCGATATTATTCTCTTCGGCAAATGACGAGGATTATCTCCTGACCTGATTATTAGATGTTGAAAGGGCACATGCGCTTGAAAGTAGGGATAATCCAGAGTCGACATATTCCTTCCTTTTGGGATTCATATTTCATTTGCTTCTTTACTCTTTTAAAATCTCTTTTTTACTATTCACTTTTGGTTAAATCCCACTTTTAAAGGATTTCATGAAATCTCGGGTAGTCTGGTGATTGAAGTGACCATCTGTCTGGCGAAATTTTAGGCCTTCCTTGTGCTACAGATAGAAATTATAATCATCATCATCATCGTCGTCGTCGTTCTCTTCCGCCTCCTCTTCCTCCTCCTCGTCATCATCATTATCATTATTATTATTTTTATTTTTATTTTGTTATTTGTATTGACATTGAATGGAAAGTTTTAATAAAAATATATTTATGTTCGATGGAACAGTCAATCATTAAGAGGAATGAGACAAACGAAAATAAATAAAATACTGAAGCAGAGAGAGAGAGAGAGAGAGA
>NC_068992.1:689346-694859 GCF_001194135.2 Octopus bimaculoides
ATATATATATATATATATATATATATACATACATATACATATATATGCGTCTCTGAATGAATATAAGTTTCTGTCTATATGCATGTATATATATATATGTGTGTATGTGTGTGTACGTGTGAGTGTGTGTGTGTATGTGTGTAGTTGTACATGTGGATGTACTTGCCTGTATTTGAGGAACACTTCGACTGGTACTTCTTTAGAGTGCTCAAAATTTCGTTAGTCTTCAGATTTAAATCCCCAATTTAATTTGATGCTATTTTGATTTGATGTTAGTTTTACAATTGACCCCATATTTGTTATTTTTACATAAACATATCCCATCTGTAGAAAATATTTTGTGTACAACTCTTTAAAATGATCAAACTTTAGAAAAAAGGCAAAAAGAAATGGCTTAAATGAAGATACTTTAAAATGTTTTTCGGGTAAATTTTGTAAATAATTGCTGGTATATATTTTGGAAGGACACAAACCGTTGTGTAAATTCTGTGATAGGCATGTTCTGACATCTTTAGAGAGCTAAATTCAGATCGAATTCACTTAGTTCAAATTTTTAGCATCAATTAGATAAATGCGTAATTTCATTAAAGAAATGTTGTGCTTATTATTATGTCAATCCAACTAACTAGTGCCTTTCTAACCCCTATAACACTCTTTAATCTATATACATGCGACTAGTGCATCATACAGACAACAAACAGACAACTGCAGAACAGACATTTCTTTTAGAGTTCCTCTCTTCCTATATTCATCTCACAATTTCTTGGAAGGAATTGCTAACAGATTTTTAATTTTATAAAAAATACCTTCTAACTCGTACGATGATAAGTGATTATGTGTTCAAAGTGATTATTTCTTTCATTGACTCAGTGGAAGACATTACTATCTGTAATGGAAGATCACCCAACTGCCATTAGAATATACTCGATCATTTAGAAAATATTCACTCTAGAAAAGAGTATAAGTCATTCAATCAACTTTGCTTGGATTGCCGATGAAATTAAGTTCAGGTGCTCATAAGCTATATCAAGTTGCTAGTGCGCATCATATCACACCATGGAAATCTTAATCGAGGTGAGTAATTCCATTTACTAACAGATAAACGTAGCAATATTTTATGAATTCCTTGTTTGATGAACGAAATTTATCTACTGTATTTGTATTGTCTTTTAAAACAAACTCAAGTTTCAGACTGAAACTATTGCGTGCATATTAATTGATTGTGAAATATGTCGTATGTTTCAATACACGTGTAGAAAGATTTCGGTAAAATAAGGAGACATAGATGGCCATTAGCTGAAGAATGATATTTCAGCATTCAAAGATTTCCATTCTTACTAATTCTTGTCACCATTCTGCTTCAAATATTTCATGTTATAACTATAATATATACCTGGCTGCAATATCATCTCGTGACATTGGCTAAGTGGCGGGTTTTGAGTTATCAGCAGCAGCAGATGCGTTTAATCTGCTCTAGAACAAAGATCACAAAACATCGAATCCTGTCATTTTTATTGTGATTTTATATATTTTATTTACAACACATCTGAAACACTTGAATATTTTCTGATGACGCTGACATTATATATTCCGTTTATATGACTATTTAGCTAGCAACTTACTTGCATCTCTTTTGAAATGACCATATACACTAATTTAGTTTATTGATAATTCGTGCAATTCAGCTTTAAATCTATTTCATTATATCCTCGGAAACATAATTTAATACATGCCTATCTCTCCTAAATAATCTTAATAAGTACATTGATATCTGGAAATGATATATCCAAAAGATGTGGATCTTCATCCTTTTAAACAGCATGAGGGTGAAAGTTAGCTCCAAAATTACAGTCTCCAAATAGAATCACAACACATCTATTTTTATCTTGATCTTTAAATATTATTTTAAATTTGTTTCGACGTTACCATATTATAGCTTTAAATTAACTTTGACGCTATGATAATATTTTGCATTTATTTTATTATTTCAACCGAATAGCAATTTCTATTTTTGCAGATTTTAAAGCAATATTAAGTTAAATCTTTGACGCTGGCATTCAATTTCAAGCAGTCTATAAAGTTACGTGTTTACTAAACATCGCATTATATAATTATTATAATATTACCAATGACTTTATAACTTAGCTCTATGGCGTTTTTAATAATTATATTATTTTAAGATAAGTATATGCGCCCATCTATCTCTCTATCTACATTTTCTTTCTGGCTGTCTACTGCTATGTCTATCAAAACGACTTAAGTTTTAAATATAAGGATTAGCGACTGAAGAGACAGAAAATGTGTAAATAAAACATTAATTCGTGACAGAAAATAGTATCATAGTAAAATCATTTTCAGAATACAACCAAGTAAGTAATAATTTAACATTTCATTAATAACGTTTTTTATAGCGTTATGACAAAATAATATGCAAGAGAATATTCAATAGTAACTAAAGAAATGTTAATTCCATATCAAGAATATAATTATAGCATTGGAAAATACATTTCATTTCTCAAACACCTCATATGAAAATATTTTTCCTTTTCTAGTCACAAGCATATTATTCCAGTATTTTCTGCATTTGAATTTTATAACATTAACAACTTTAAATAAATTAAGAATTTGTGTTTTTTTAGTTATTAATTTAATATATTCTTCGTTAATTATTTGAGGAAATTTAAATTCATACCACTCCAATTAATTAAGAGTTAATTTACTTATTTTCCTTCGAAAGTTCAATCAATTTTCACACAATTAGTGTTAATGTTGAATTTGAGGAAATATAATTAGACTGGAAGCGTTAGAAGTATTCACACATCTGTAACCTTGAAAGAATATTCCAGCGACACATTCTATTTTCATTTTCTTTCTAAATTACTTCTTTGCTAGTTTAGTTGTAATATTCAAACGTGGTTATTCTCGTGCATAAACAATATTCTTAATGGACTTGGGTAATGTAGATTTAGGTTAGATAAAAATTGTGACGCTTTCAATCACATGGGATATATTTTAAAAAAAGACATTATTATTTCGTAATTACTTCAATGCTGAATAATAATGAAATATTTAAATCACCCGGATATCTTGTTTGCCATCCACCTAGTTCATCGGTTACCGTTACTTCCAAACAATACCAAATTAAAGATAAGGAAATATTCGTGATATCTCCTCTAATAGCTTGGCCGATCGATCGATTAATTCTGTTTGTCTGATTATGTTGTTGGTCAAGATGACACTTTAAAATAACTCTTTTCCTAACTGTGTCCTATTTTGCATCTATTCAATGTGACAATCACTACGGATACACATTTATTTGGGATGTATGATATCTACAGCAGGGACATCTTTCTCTACAACTGCTACAATCCAAATTGCTACAGAGATTATTGCACAAAGTAAACAATACATATTTGGACAATTCAATATTGAAGCTGGACTAATACTGTGCGAATATATTCTATGGTTATTCACTCAATGTTAGAACTAGTGGCAATTTGATTTTATTATTTACAGAGATCCCATGTTGTTGTGGAGATATCTAGTCAACTGCAACTACTGCTTTATTATTTCATATTTCCTGATGGACGCATTAGAGAAATCCTTAGAGCATCGAACAAAATGCTTTACGTTATGAATTTGACTGGTGCCGGTGTCAAATTTGCCATTCATCCTTTCGGTTCGATGAAATAACGTATCAATATCAATCAAGAACTGGAATTGATGGCATCTTCTAAAACTTTCAACTAAAAAGTGCTATCCTCGTCTCTAACTCAGAAATTATTAAATAAGGTGAGCTGGCAATGTTCGAGAGAAAGTTCTTTGTGGCGTTTGTTCCAGGCTGCTTCCGTTTTGAGTTTAAATACCCCTCTTCCCCAGACTGACCCCAGTATTTGACAGGTATGTCAAATAGAAATGTAAAGCAGTTGCATGGTGACATTTAATGTATTAGTATGGTATATATTAACAGGTATACCATACCAACGAGTGCGGTAATACATTTGCTATTTTTGTATTCATAGATTCAGAATTAAAACCTTCCGGAGAAAATTTTCTAATCGTCCCTCTCGATTCGACATCTTAATCACTGTTCATGTAGATTTCTATTATGCCATATATTTTGAATGTACCAACTGTCTGATTTGTGACTGAAGTTGTGTAAGCAATAACTCACGGAGCATAGAAGCAGTTTCTGTGGATTGCTGAAGAATCTAATATTCGAGAAAACCGTGTCCATATGAAGCACAATTAGTATTAAAATCATGTTTTATTTGAAACTTCACTAAAAATATGTTCTTTTATTTTTTTCCCTTTCTACCTGTTTTATTCAATGGATTACAGCCGTTTTGGATCAGAACTTTGACAGATGTAATCAACCTAATCACCTCAGTACTTATTTTAAAAGTTTGGTGCGTATTCTGTCGGTAGTTTTGTCGAACCGTTAGCTTACGGTGACTAAAAGAAATCTCTGTTATTTATACACCATAGAAACGCGAGAGTCATCTTACAATTCCTAGGATTGGAGAAAAGAAAATTTACAACGCAAAAAATTTCACTTTTTCATATTAAAACCCTGGAGCAGTGACAATGCAAAAAAAAAAAAAAGATCTTCTCTTAAAATATTTCTACTTTATTCTTTCATTGACAATGTTTCGTACAACGTTGAGCTATGCTATACGTCACGAAAAATCAGAAGCAGAAGACAAGATGTCTGGAATTGTCGCCCAGTATCGTTTATCAACAAATAGTATAATTCTTTTACAGCAATCTGATCTCTTTTTTTTTTTTTAATGATAGAAGTTTTAATTCTTTTTACTTATTCAAGAAGAGATTCGCAACTTTCTACACGGCTTTCGCAATGGTTGTTGTTATGACAAGAAACTACTGCATTATTGCAGTATTCGATAAATAAAAATAACTTTGTGGATAAGGAAAGCTAATATTATACTTCTACTTTCATTAGATGTGTTACAAATACAAATGTATAATTCGAATAAGAAAGATATAATGTACATGCATACATACATACATACATACATACATACATACACACACACACACATATATATATATATATATATATATATATATATATAAATATATATATATATGTATATATATATATGTATATATATATACATATATATATCTACATATATATATATACATATATGTATACATAAATATATATATATATATATGTATACATATATATATTTATATATATATAGACGTACATATGTGTATATATATATGTGTGTTAATACACACACACACACACACATATATATATATATGGGGGGGGGCACCCATATGTATAAATACAAATATAAACATATTTGTTTGTGTACTCCATTCCCGAAAGACATAAATATACCATGAATAAGTTAATGCAGAATGTGTTATCTATTTTAATCCGTATTAAAGCAAACTGTTAATTATGAATAGCTACAATATTGATATTATAAATATTTGTAGTATATATATATATATATATATATATATATATATAT
>NC_068992.1:695427-699769 GCF_001194135.2 Octopus bimaculoides
TATATATATATATATATATATATATATGTAATGACTTGTTTGTGTTTTTGTCAATGTATTCAATTTTAGTCGTAATTACTCAGACATTAAAAATATAGTTTTCAAATCAATTATGGTGCGATAAAAAATTGCCAGAAAATGTTGGTTATGCAAACAGAGAATATGAATAACAATATGTTACAAATACAAATATATAGTTTGTGGTTCAGAATAATATTTATTTATATTGGTAATGACAATTGTTGAATAAACTCTACTACATTAGAATCGTATTTACTGAAGTAACTTGTGGGTAATTAATAATCAACTCTAATTAAGTATTATTATAATTTAATTGCATTTAATAAGTATTATTTCATCTACCAGCTGTTTTATTAGCTGGCAAATAAAATATAATTGAAAATGAAATTATATTTGTACTTTTACAAGCAATTAGATTTACAATATTAACGGCTCTTCGGATTATTGAATACAATAGAATACAGACGTAGTAAAAAGCGCCGCTTGAAGACCTTTGATAGCATATTTCAAACGTATAGGTTGTTGAATGAATAAAAGTGGTCTCTCTGAATTAATTTTATTTCGTGAAGCGCATAATTACCTTAATAAAAACAGCTGTAGCTATGAAACAAAGGTAGCCTGTAGCCCATAGTACAATCTGCTACAGGCCATAGCCTCTAGTCCATAGTACAATCTGCTATAGGCCATAACTAAATGTCCCTCAATCGCACAATGCTGTCGTAAAAATAATAATGAACATATTAAATGCTTTAGTCTTTGTGACTCTATCTGAAGTGAAGACGGGCTGGAAACAATCAGTTGGAACGTATTTGATTATAGGTTTACTTGATCAGAGCTGACTTGGGGATAAACAACATCAACTTTAGTAACTATGTGAATTATATTTCTAATAGCTTTAAAAATTCAATAAGTCATTGATCAATATGCAGTTATTGTGGTTTTGTCCCTATGAAGGAAATCAATATTCTCTTTTTTTCCGTTATTTATAAACGTAAGCTCTACCTACGTACGATATTTTATTTACATCTAAATTTATTCAGTAAGTTAAGTGATTTAACCTTATCGTATTGCTGCGTCGTTGACTCGATAGGGAACACACACATACATACATACACCACACACACACACACACACACACACACACACACACACACACAAACACACTTGTGACAATAGCTTAACAATATATCGACTCAGCCACGTACATTTTTCATTGTATAGAAAATAAATTTTAACTGCGTAAATGTCGAATGATCCGTTGGTATCTTTCATTTTTTATGCTTAACTTGTTTTAGACATTGGGCTGTGGCCATGAGGTGCCTTAGACGAAAGAATCGACCTTAGTACTTGCTTTGAAGCTTGCTACGCACTCTTTCGCTATGGTATGCCGAACCGCCAAGTTACGTAGATGTTATCAAGCTAAAACTAGTGGTCAGGCGGTACCAAGGTACAAACACAAAGGTATAACACACATAGATACATTCATCCATACATAAATTCATCTCTATAACTCCATCTCTCTCTCTCTCTCTCTCTCTCTCTCTCTCTCTCTCTCTCTATCTATACATGCATACATACATAGATACAACGGGCTACTTTCGGTTCCCGCTTACCAAACCCATTCACGAGACTTTGGTCAGCCATATGCCATATAAGAAACAAATACCCAAGAAACCACACAGTAGAACTGAACCCAGAACAACGTGGCTGGAAAGCAAACTTCTTACCACAACATCATGAAATATGTAGGAACCAAGAAGAATCGATGGTAATAAAGTCTACTAAATCTTAGTTATGATACTGTGTTGTGCTCAGTAGATTTATTTTTAGTGTATATCATATGGATAGATTTTTGTTGATAAATAAGAGAAGGAATGTCTATGAATTTACAGGGCCTTAAAGAAATAGGGGCCCGGGGCTGTTGAACATATGCAGTGGCTTCGTAGTAACCGACGGAGTTGCAGTTAATGCATCACCTTGTCTGTAATTTTGCCAGAAAGCGAACTACTTTGTAGAAAGATTACGAGGCTGTTGTTTGCAATCACCCTACTAACGATTGTACAATACGCGTATTGATAAGAACCATGTTTCTTTTCCTCGTTATTAAACAATTTTAAGAAGCGGTGCATGGGGCAACTCCATATTCCTTATTGGTATGGATATTATGTAAAGCAATCGAAGAAGACAGACATACGTAAATTCTATTTAGTGATAAGAGATATGAGTTCATATCTTCCCCAAATGGATTTATCCTACTATATCACGAATTCTAATGCATGATGAATTTATATACATATATACAATTTTAACTGGGAGATTATAAATACTAGACACACGTCGACAAAATAATAATAGCACAGTAATTATCGCAGTGATTCTCAAAACTACTCGCCACGAGGTTTTGAAAATATAATCTTTAAAATTTCAAGACAACACATTGAGTATACTGAAAAACGTATTTATAATTTGATATAAAAACGTGCTATTCATAATTTTGCATGATGCATTAAGACAGAAAACAATAGCTTTGTAACAGTATTTTTTAAACAGTTTTCATGCAAAGTGCTCCAGAACTTTTTGTAAAACTTGAACTATAGTTTTGATACGAAATTAGAGAAATGGGAACAGCTTGTCTAGTTAAAAAAATGCGGTCACAATTTTTGTTATTATAAAAATATTTTTATTTCTGACAATGTGTCACGATTTTTATTTTTGTCCTAATAAATATTTAAAAAAAATTCTTTTTTATTATTGTCGTGAGACAGAGATCGTAGAGAAATGAATGTTTTCTCACTACTTTTCTCGTAGACCAAGTGAAATCATTCCATTTCTTTTGTTTTCAAAATATTGTAATATCAAATTCATTGTAGTAAAAAGTAGAAGCAGGAATGTGGTATACGTGAGAGCAGCACTATTAAAGCCCATCACAGCTGCCATAATCACCACTAGTTACTCACGAACCCATACAAACAACTTCATCACTGATGATGTTGCATCGAATTTGTGCAAATGCAAAATAGCTTAGAGCAACAACAGAGATCACTAGAAAGAGGAAAAAGCCAAAATAATGGCTACTGTTACATGCAGCGTCGGAGATAGATGTGAAAGCAGGGCTGTATGAGTGTCCAACAGAGTAGCATTGAACGGTATATAGTCAAATGTAGCTACGAATATTCTCGAAATCATGATGGAGGGACATAGATGTTAAGCAAGTCAAGATAAACACTTTAACAAAGATGATCCGTGATCAAATGGAACAACATATTTCGTAGTTACGCATGGAAACACGAAGAACATTTCAAATCTCATGCGCTTAAATTAGATTTTGAAGAATATCTACTGATTTATTGTTAAATCGTCCAATGTAAATCTAGTTAGTAGGTATCAAATATATATAAATATTTTGAACATTTACTATGTCAAATATTAACTAGATATGTTATATAGACCACGATAGTAAGATAATTACGTGGTAGACCTTTATCACAAACCAGATTGCATATATCCCAATGCTTAACACTCGTATGGCTCATATAACCAAATAGACAAGATGTCATTGAATATTAGGAACGCTATCATAGCAACGTTAAATCACAGTCACTTAATTGATATTGAGCGTGATTTATTTGCTTGGGGTGCTAAGCAAAATTACAGAGATGTATAACTTATAAATATTACAAATGTTGTGTTGAGATCCATAGAATCAATATGAAGTTTATCATTAAATACGACCTATGTAGATTATAGAATCTCTGTGGAATTTAATGATAACATAACAAATGTAATGCCAATCCCCACCGACATAAGATATGGAATTGCGATCAATCTTGACATCGTGATAAACAGGTCAGGCAGACCAAGTACGATATTTGCAAATTGATTAATATAGTATGTATAAAGCAATATCAGATATATATCTGTATTCCTACAAATAGTAAGCCATATAAAGACATAGCTATTATGAGATCGCATAGTTTATTGAAGCCTTTAATCTCGTTTTATTATTATTTTTGTATCCATGTTTCGTATGTGAATTGCAAATACATTTTATATCACCACCAGGGGGAAAATGCAATAAAACTTCTGATAATTGCTGATTTAAATTTAACTACAGTAAAATACAGCGCAAGATATGACACGCAGGTGACGTAGCCACACGGACATTCAACTTAACATTGGACCACCAATATTGACGATATTTCACCCGCCGATGTAATCTGTTCTATTTAGCACAAAATGTCTATAGGAGATTATCTATGGGGACGATTACAGCTGCTTATATCGTTTAAAGCTTATTGATATTTCTTACAAAGAGTACTAC
>NC_068992.1:699779-717539 GCF_001194135.2 Octopus bimaculoides
ACACACATACTCAAATGTGCGTGCGTATAATACACATATACATGTATGTTTGTGCGAGTGTGTGTTTGTGTGTGTGTGCGTGTGTGTGTGTACAGGCATAGGCATTTTCAATGGTGGCAAACAAGATTGTATCGTCAGGAAGCTCGCTTTCTAGCAGGTTTGATTCATGTTCAGTCCAACTAAGCAGCACCTTGAACAAGTGACTTCTACTATAGTCCTCGACTAACCAATGCATTTTATGTGATATGTATGTGTGAATATATATATATATATGTGTGTGTGTGCGTGTGTGTCTTTAACAATCTGCTTCGTTTGCTTCCATCTCTTTAACTTAACGATTCGTCAAAGGTACCCGATTTTTCGTCACCTTTCTACTAAAATGTTATAACTCTACAGTCGCTTAGAAAACATCTCAAATGCATTCGTTACATAATTTAAGATAGAATATTTTCTAACCGATCGTATTCCTACCACGAAAACCTCAACCAATACCTTTGTTTTTGTCCGTATGTGTGTATATAATTGCGAATATATATCTGCTTGCATGCATCTGTTTCTGTGTCTGTGTCTCACTGTGTATGCGTATATTTATAACTATTTTCGTCATTTCATACATTTTATTTTCATATTTTGCACTGGTGCGCATTTCTTTGATCTGAATTAAATCAGTTACCATATCCATTTCATATTTACTTCAAACTAACTTGGCTTTCTGAACAGCTAACGAGTGTGTGTGAATGTGTATGAGTGTTTATTAAACTTCTTTAGGTTATATCAATAAAAAATTAATTCCAGGCGTCAGTATAGTCTTTCATTCTCTGCTAACGATTTCAAGTTTAGTGACATAGCACAACACAGACTAATCCAACTAAAGTAAAAAATGTCAATGTAAACCAAAATTAAATATTCTTAACAAGGTATAATGAATTCTAGACCAGTTTCGTTCAGCCTGACTTATCTGTATGAAACAATAATCAGTATAATAATATAATGTGATTCATAAGTCCCCTTTGTATTTTAATGGTATATCTAATTTTTAGATTGCTGTAATATTTTTAAAATTATACTTTTACAATTATCCTTTCAGTCTTGGTATGAATATTGTTTGATATACAAATACACACACAAATACATACATATATGTACATACACCACACTCATATATATATATATATATATATATATTGATACACATATGTAGGTATATAAATATTGCTTTATGAATTTGAAAATAAATATGATTATGAAATAAGAGAATGTACACTGATATGAAATAATATAATATAACCGTAATACTGTTCAATTTTTAGACATATTTAGTTCAACAAATTTGAGGGAGATGCAATAAGTTCGCAGTATCACTAACAGCATATTCCAGTAACTATGGTAGAATCATTGAACCGTGGCGATAAACTGGGATCCTCGACTCTGGGGTTAAGGAATTCATCGTGTAAGTGGATGGAGATCATAGCTGTAATGAGATGAAAGGAACGAAGTTGACATCTGGTGAAAGTGAAAACTTTCGTATATTTAGTACCGCAACTGACTAATTTCAGTTCTTTAACCGGTTTAGAGTTCAAAGTTAGCAAGGAAATTGAAAGTACGGTGGTTTCTGGCAACAGTAGAATCTCTTCTATACGGGGCTGAAACATGGACGCTCACTAAAGCATTAAAGAAGCAGTTGAATGCTTAGAATGGCACTCAATATCTCCTGGAAGAGTCATACAACAAACGCTGACTTATACCAGGCTCTACCAAAAGTAACATTGAAGATACAGTTGCTATGGTTCTATATCGTTGATTAAGGTACCAAACTTTTGTTGGCTTAGCCTACACATCCATAAATCGGTGTAAACATATGCCATGGTAGTCAACTGGAGCTCTATTTGATTTGCTTTAATGATCGCAAGTCATTATCCTGATATAGCTTGACATCTATAACGCTTATAACTTATTGATTGATACCGCTCATTAAAGCTGGTTATAAAATAGAAGATCCTCACACAAGGACGTGATCGTGAATATTAATTTATGCATCACAATGGATGCAAGACATATGTTAGGCACGAAAACTTTCCTTCGTGCATCTTATACTTTTGTTGGAATCTCCTGCGCAGCTTTCCCCTGCCGGATCTATTTCGTAACTAAAAGCTAAAAGCGCTTGCATCATTCGTCACATTTCTTCCAAAATCATTTGCACTCGCATCATTTCATTAAGATGACCAGTTCTTTGCAATATAGCCAGTCAACTCCTGTTTTCAATTCCGTTCATATTTAAAGAAACATTCGTTCGGATGTCTGATGCTTAAAAAAAAAAGATAATTTCACATTTTGTCAACTTCCGATGGAATGATTATTTTGAAAAAGCGAAACGAGAAAGGCAATCCAAAAAATTGTAAAGCAATGAATGAATAGGTTGATAGCAGCAGGAGTTCACAAAAACTGGATAGATTTCCTAGTGGATGAATGAGTAGAGTCCTCAAAAACATTTGTCTATCAAAACTGTTGCAAAATATCTCGATGCTGCATCCGCTTTGCTTGGCAATATGTATTTTGTACTTGCTATCGTGCCGCACCTAAAGCCATGAACTGCGGAAGAAGGGAAACGAGACAATGCATAGTCAAATATTATAGAAAATGACAAAAGTCATTAAAAAAACATCGTAATTCTATTTGCGGAAAACGAAATTACTTTCTTGCCAACCCAGTATATATGATATACACTGTTTTAAAATAAAGCTACTAATAGTTCCTCGCTATAGTTTGTTCTCTTAGAACAAGCCATGTGTTCAGAGGTTGAGGATTGCTTGGAGACACAAGGCTTTGTATAAAAGTCTGACTAACCACGTGTCTCAGTGGCAAGAAACTATTAGCAGCTCTTATACAATGTACATTAAATGAAGTTTGTCTCTCACTGGACGGAGCACTGCTTTTGTTGATCCTACCTTAATGGAACAGTAAAATACACACACATATATACATACATAATATATGCACACATGCATGTGTGTGTTTTGTATACACATAAATGCATGTACGCATATACACACGTACATATTTTGATGAAATGCAACTGTTTTTAATACACATAGTATTTGCATTGGTAAAGCATATGTAAATGTTATGGTGAAGTTGCGTGATGGTTTAAATTTTATTACACTTCTCATTATTGACTTCACTATTTGTCAGTAATTCATTGGAATATCACATGAATGAGATTTGGTTAAAATATGCAGTGAAGTTATAATTTATGAGCAACAACTTTTGTAAATATTCATAATGTACATATGTCCTTATATGGAAATATTCTGTGTGTTTATATGCTAAAGATGTATTGCTTTTATGTCGCAACTTGAATAATTTTTATATTTATCCCAGTCAGGCATTGAAATTACCATTCTGTATATGAGTTTAGGTATTCAAACTGTTACACGGAGGTTTGATATCTATTGTGAATACAAGACTATGCATGTAGATTATGCCAAAGATATTGTAATACACATATAATCGTTATATTCTATCATTTTAAAAGTGTGTAGTTATATAGGTTTAAGTTACATACATACACAAAGACAGACATATATATATATATATATATATATATATATGTTTGTGTGTGTGTGTGTGTGCTATATTATAGTATATTACATACCTATATATGTATACACACATATGTGTATGTGAATGTAAAATATATATACATATATCTGCTTATACATACCTACACATTGTGAATGCATGTGTCTGCGCGCGCGTGTTTAAAGCACTCCCTAGAGTATACAGTCATATGCATTCGCTCAACAAAAGCGTCGTAAATTTTTCTTCCTATCCATTGCTTTATTTTTGTGACAACAAACTGATCACTCAAAAGACGAAATAAGGTTTTCGTAACGAGGAATATTTGACGTCGATGCCAAATGCAATAGTGAAGATAGATGTCTTTAAAGTATGAAGCGAAATTTTATCAAATTCTCCAGTAAGTATTCACATACTTTAATACATTTACACTCATGTTATTGGAATTGACGCATTAAATGCTCTGTGTAATGTCATAAGTATTTCAAGACTTTATCTATTTACTTTTTTGTCTCCTGAATAATCTGATACAAATCAAGGTATCTCGGAAACTGGGGTGGTTTCTAAAGTACCATGATCATTTTCATCCTCCTCTCCGTCGTCGTCGTAAATTACGACCCTGGATACCGATGGCTCATTCTTTGTTGATGAATTTCCTGTGAGATACATTTATTGAAAGTGCCTGAATTTTTAATCAACTGCACTTTGAAATATAGTTGTGTTAGCAAGGTTTTCTGTTTTCGATGTTTAGCCATAATATGACATCTCTAAGAGATGGATATTTCTCTATAAATCCATCAGATGGTCACTATTTTCATTTTGCGAGTGTGTCATCTAAGTCATATGAATGACAATTTGAAAAGATTCAAGTTAGCACGGCCTTTACTTCAGATACAGAAGACAGTCACCTCAATACTGAATATTAATCCCATTCTAGAAGTGACTGTCAACGAAAAGTACCTGAAATAAGATTTTTATAGTGTTTGTCTCTAGTGACAAATGAACATGATTTCATCGTGTTTATTTTTTGAAATTTTATATTTGTTTCACTAAATAATATTTACATGTCAGTATTTAAATTTGCGTCACTCAAAGGTGGGAGTTGTAATTACCACGCCCACTTATCGAAAATGTTCAGAATTACTAATTGTAATTCACATACGTCATTTAACTATGTATCAGGTAATGGAAGATTTCAGAATGCTGTTAGAATTTTGACACGATTTTCAGATAAAAGATAGTGACGTAGTTTTATCATATGCCATGAAGTCTAGTAAAATGTTAAATATGCTGCTTTTGAATTTGTATTTTATTTTACTTTCGTTTTTAATCAACATTCAGTGAAATCTCTATATTAAAGTTAGGTCGATAAAACGGAAATTGATTTTCTTATAAGAAATTTCTTTCTTTTGCGAAACCTTTCGAAATACTAAAGAACCATTCTAAATGTTTAAAAAAGACATATTCTATACGAGTGCATTTGACCTGTGGTATATAATTAGTTAAGTACATACATACTAAAACTCAGACACGCGTGCGCACACATATACAAGCACTAAAATAAACACACCCATACATGCATACATACATATAGAGAGGGAAAGAGAAGAGTGATATAGGTAGAAAGATCAAGAAAAAAGGTGTTTCGCTGCTATCATTTTGAAGACACACACACGCACACACATATATATGCACACACACACACACACACACACGCATATACCTCTACATACATGCTCAGGGCACTTCTAAGTCGCTACAAACAATTGAGCAACTAAAATCCATCAGGAACGATAAATTCTCAAGTCTGTGCTTGAAATATTTAAAAAAAAGGACAGATAAAGTGTGGGCAAACGCATCTATTGACTTATTGAAAAAGTTGGAGACAGCCTGACTCCGTCAATGAAAGGAAAATCTAGCTGCATAAGTAAATAGGACACACAGGAACAGCCAGCCAGTTTACAAAGCAGCCCACTGCAATAACATGATCGCTCTTAAATAATTAATTAGATTATATTTAATACAATTATCAGTAAACAGGGTCTTCTGAAACTACAAAATTATTACAAAATATCTACTGTAGACTACAAAAAATATTTCATAATATAATAAACGACTAAAGAGAACCAGAAAACACAAGTTACCAAAATAATAAATACATAAATGTGTAAATGAATAGAAATAAAAGCATTGTTTAGAAATTGAAGTTGTGACGAAAATGAAGACCAGATGTCGTTAAAAGGAAGACGAACTGAAACTGGAACTCCATAATATCCTGTTAAGAATCTGGCAAGAAGACGACGTTGCAGAGACTAAATATTAGAAGAAAGAGATTTTGATTGCAGCATAAGATCAAAGCGTTGCCATCACAAACGATTTGCCATAATGTTTGCTGCTGGTCAGATGTAACCAAAATAGAAAACATGTACACAGACATGTCAGGGTTATAGCTTTCATGCACAGAAAATTACAGTATCATTGTGATATAACAAGAGAAAGAGACTGTATGAACATAAAGTATATCCGAAAGAATGTAACCAATATCGGGAATATGATAATCTAGAAGGACTTGGACATTAAGGCAAATCGATAAGATTATTGTTATGAAAGGCTTTTTAGAGAAGAAGTATCTTCTGATCTATACATCACACTCGACAAATGATAATGTATCGCTGAAAATAGAATAACCAAAATATAAAAGATCTGGAAATAAAAGAATATGGGGATTTAAAATGAAATTAGCTTCCACTGTTGTTTCTTTTTATCGTTGATGATGTGCTTTGATGTTGGATCAACCGAAGTTTGGATGTGCTCTCTATTATTCGTTGTTGTTGAGGACAGAAACCCTTTAAATGTGAGTTAGTATAGCAGAGATAATATTTGAGCTTTCTACCGTGCACCACCACCACCACCAATAAGTTTATGTTGTTTGGGTCTTTGATAGTAGATATTTTCTCTAGGTCTCTTGGTTGACAGTAATCTACATCCCCGACCATACGCACATTCTCTCTCTCTCTCTCTCTCTCTCTCTCTCTCTCTCTCTCTCTCTCTCTCTCTCTCTCTCTCTCTTTCTTGATGTAAATTTTCTGTATGCACTATTCATCGCTAGCCTCCTTTCTCATGTATAAGAGCGGGTATCAGCCATTAGGTAAATTTTTTTTCTGTTGAAACATCCGTGACTGTCCTCTTTACCCTTATATATACATAGGAATTAGAAAAAAAGAATCCTTATTTTCAAAAAATTGATATTTTGGAGCTGTAAGTTTTTCAGAAGATAATCGCAAATTGTGTCGTAGTGCTTGCCTCGGGAGATGAAATTGTTTTGATTTCATATGCCCCTAAGTTATTTTTAACATACTTATAGTTTATATTTACAACACTATCAGTTTTTCCGTAAGTGTATGAGCATCTCTTGACATTATAGCAGATACAGCCATGCAAAAGGCAGAGAATAACAACTACAGACTTCTATTTCACATCTCTGCGCTTCAAGCTACAAAATGGCGGTATTTCATTGTCGCATATTGGTGATATCTTCACTATTACAAATAATGGTCCGAAGTGCGTAGCTCAAGGATATTTCAGGTATCAGTAATGTACGAAGATAAGGACTGCCTAATCAATCGTTATCATCATACATTACTAATGAGGACGCAGTTATATATCAGGAGCACTAATCTTAAATTCTTCCTCCGATGCTGTATTTTTCGTTATGTCTGCCGAGAGTCATAATGCCAATATTATTAACACTTGTACCGGTTTAATTTCACTCCTTTATTATTGGTCAACTGTTCGAATATCTAACTAACTAATCGATTGTATGTTTAATTTGGTTAAACAGTAAGTCATTCGTTTTGCTTTTGTTTGTTAAAGTTCTTCTGTTGCTACTAGCAACATTTTCAATGACTGATTTGCTAGAAAGAGTTTCAAGACGAGCGCAAAGCATTTGAAATATACAAAGGTAAGAATATGCAGCGTGTCACCAAACTCAGTCTCTTTTTCTCACACAATACACACAGTGGCATGATATGATCAAGACAACACAGTTTTTATGAGAATGACAAAGATACAAAGGAGCTGAAGATATGATCCTTTTCAACTCCCTTGTAACTTCATCATTCTCAGATCTCGCAGTAACATAAACACTGTATTCAGTCTATAAAACATCATTTCCGATATTTGCTCTGGATCATAAATTCTACCCCATCCTGGGGGAATGATGCAGCCTGTAAAGTAAAGTCCATAAGACTGTTACCACCGGCTTCGAATCAATTATGTAGTTTACTGATTACTTCCATGCTTGATTTGAATGAAACGAAACTTTCCCAATAAACAAACATACTCACACATTAAATGTAGATATGCACACATTGTTGAATGGTTGTAGACTGCAACAATAATATCTGTTATTTGACAAGTCTAGTTCTTCAACGTGTAGAATGTCCAACAACACCTTCCTGACGAAGCAAACTTTCTGGGGTTGGCAGCATTGCTGCCAATGACCCCCACTGCAATAGTCTGACTCATTATATGTCATTTATAGCCCTAAAAAGAGACCTAACGGCGCGTGCTCACACACACATACAATATAATATTACACAATATAATGTTGATAGTGACTTCTCGCTTTATGATTCTTTCAAGTATTCACTGTCTAAAGGTATACCTGCACAGTTTGAAACAGCTATTGTACGCAGCAGTGGCTGTGGTTGTCTTTACCATTTTGGTATTGCTCTTCACTGCTTTGGAAGAAGTTAATATAGTGGTGGTGGTGTTGTGGTGGTGCACTCAATGCATGTCCCACATGCACCACTGTCACACTTAATTGTGTTGACGACATTGCAGCTGCTATTTTTTGAATATCTTCGTCTTCGAAGAACTCTCGTCGTTCCCATTTTCCTTCTTCTGGCTGCTCTGTGTCTTTTGGTGCTTTTCTTCTTAGTATTATTGATGTTACAACCTCAACTTTATCTTTCATTCCTTTGGGATTAATAAAATATGTACTAGTCAAATACTGGATTCAATATAATCGATAAGCTGTCGTCCCTTAAAACTGTTGGCTTTGTGCCAAAATTAGAAAGAAAGAATAATTATTGATGCTGCTGTTGTTGTTATTACAGTTGATTTTCAGGTGTTGCTGTTTATTTTGTCTACTGCTCTTCCTCTCTTTCTCTTTTCCGTCTTTCACTCTCTCCTCCCGTCTTTTCTTTTATGCTCTTTTTTCCTCTCTCTCATTTTCTTTTCATATTTCCACATTTCCCTCTTTCTACGTTCACATTTTAACGCTTTCTCCTACATTCACTTTGTATTGGAATTCTGTTTAGAAATAATAAGCTGTTGATTGCCATTTTAAAATTTGCATTTAAAACTCGACCAAGTAGAATTTTAAAATTAAAGCCATGCAAACTTCTCTGTGGAGTTCAAACTACAATTAAAACAAACTCTTCAAGCCACAGCTGGTTCTCTCTTCTATCCGATTAAAAATAACATTTTTTAAATATCTAAACTCTTAAAAGGTCAAAAGTATCGATTTCGTGTGAAATGTTTTGAGTATAACTTTCAGGACTACTACTACTACAAATAATAATAATAATTATTATTATTTTAGATTTTGGCACACATCTAGGATTTTACAACGAGGTGTGTTAGTCAATTATATCGATCCTACTACTTGGCTTGACATCGGAAGAATGAAATGCAAGGTATTCCTCGGCGAAATTTGAAATTAGATCGTAAAGACCCGACAGAAATATTATTTCGACGCAGTTATCGGATCTGCCAGCGCAGCGTGCCTCCTTCATTACAACAACAATAATATAAGAATAATAACCAAATTACAAGACATATGAGAGAAATGCAGATTATCAGACATTGTAAATTAATTTGTTAATGCATCTGTGTATTTGTATGTTTGCTTATTTATATGCTGGGATTGATAGTATTATTTGTATTTACAGAAAAACAAAGAAATGCATAGATAAGAAATGAAGTTCGACGTATCGGAATTAGTCGCAAGACTATCAGAGATGACACGCCATGCAAAATCTTCTTTCGAAAAAATAAATTTCCTTTGCGACGGTATTTCGAAATGAATTGGTTCTTGGTTCTCCACAACGTGAAAGAAGAATTTCGCAAAGTTATAAATTATATAAACACCAAAATGACCATCTTCCATAACCAGATGTGGCAGATTTCTCTCTCGTCTACACCATTTTGAAGCTTGTGCCTACATTGATTGTTTCATGATTCGATGTACATATGTTTCTTTTCTCCGATCAACAAAAATATCATTTCTACTTTGTGCACCTGCATTAAAGATGCATTCTGTTAAGCATAAGTATATTTATTGGGGTTAGTCAACTTCCAGGAATTGTTATAGGTTCTGTGACTAATTAGATAGCACTTGTGTACTAAAGTGGAAAAGTTTCTCATGAAATGTCGTTATAGATAAACGAAACACACATACTAGTCACTTCAACCGATATTTACGAGAAACTGAATGGTAATAATAATAATAATAATAATAATAATAATAATAATAATAATAATAATAATAATAATGATGATGATGATGACGACGACAACGACGACGACGATGATGATGAAAATAATAATGATGATGATGATTATAATAGTAGCGTCTATAAAATTATGGGTAAATATTTTACCTCTTGTTAAATACCCAGTGAGTCTGTAGTATCTTCCCATCAACATTCTCGTAATTATGGTAATTTTAATGCCAGTTTTACTGCATTGGATCTACAGATTCTGTGTCACTGTAGTTATAAAATTCCATTTGCCACCAACTTACAAAATATTTTCTCTCATTCAAATTCCTTTCCGCTCCCAAAATATATGTATGTGTGCGTGTGCATTTATGTATATTCATATGTGTGTGCATGTGTGTGTATGTGTGTGTATGTGTGTGTTTATGTGTGTGTTTATGTGTGTGAGTATGTGTGTATGTATACGTACATGTTTATATATGTGATTTTATAATTTTACACTATCAGTGTATCAATGTTGTGATAAGTATTTAGTAAGGTTGAATTTCTTTAAATACTTCTTCAGAATATATCAGGCAATATAGTTTACCAACCGTCACACTCACTTTCAAATCCGATTCAGTTAAGCGAAGACTTATCAGCTGAAGCCTCATGTTTTGCGTCAGCCGTGTAAGACTGATAGAGCCCATCCCACCGTAAGTGAACGTATAAGTTTTATACTAATCCTTACACGCTACGTTAGACGTCATAATTATATCATATTCCATCCTGTATGCAAAGATGAACCGTTGTACTGATTGAACCAGTATACAGATTAGAGATAAATACCGTTGCCGTGAACACACACCAGGTGGCAGCAATGGACATTCGAATCACATGGGGTATTACGGATCACCTAGGGCTGAAAGCTATGACGGTCTTTCTAAACATCAATATGAACATTTGTTTATTTGAAACTATTTGTAAATAAAAAAGATACGTTATAAAAATATTTATCTAAAACACTGAATACTTTTTTCATCAAAGCTATACTAATATATATATATATATATATATATGTAACGGTGACGCAAGAAAAAACAACAAACAAACAATAAAAATAATACTTTGTTTTCTTAATAATATCATTTTAAACAAACGTCGAACTTACTTAGACATGTTATCTTTTTATGTGATTATTTTATGTAAAATAAAAGAAGCTAAAAGATTTATATATTATTTTTATTTTTTCTAGATTCTCTTCTGCAGTATCAACTAGCACATCGCTTTTAGAAATAACTGCTATAACCATTTTATAAATATAGTTAAAACACACGTACTAAAAAAAAAATATCAATACTTATTTGTAATGTAAACAATTGACAAACACTACGGTGTCTTTATTGTTCTTTGTCTCCAGTTAGGAAATATTTCACATTATCTGAACGAGTAATTAACCAATATCTCCTGTGTTTAATGTCTCTGGAAGACGACTGCGGAAATTTACAAGTTGAATATTGGAAGACACTGCTGAAAATTACAAGATATCACATATGCTAACAAAATTAACCTGGAAATATAATCAAAATGCTGAACAAACTTTGAACTATAGTCATAGATTACGGTAATCATGAAATTATTTTTCTATTTTGTCTGTATTATATCTAATCCAATCACAAATAACTGTTTTATACAAGAAATGCAACATGTCATATAGTGAATAGTTTTGACTCTTGTTTATAATTCCTTTCTCTTAAGTCGCTCGTTGCAAAACTTATATAAGTTATGATTTCTTATTTACTTAAATCTATCAATTAAATTTTTCTTCTTGATTTTTAGTAATCTGTCTTCAGAAACTTTTTTTTTTATCACAATGTAAAGTTCATTTTAAACGTACATTTGTCGCCAAGGGATATAGAGGAGGGATCAGCCCAAGTACATAACAGGTACAAGTTTTAACGGACTTTACTGCGAAAATCAGAAGTGAAATACAAATATTTATACTTAGAATAATGTGTCACGAAATTAGGCTCTGTAACTTTACTTCCATCCTTTCGGGGTAGATAAATTAAGTACCAGTGAAACCATGGGGTCGATGTAATCGACTATTCCACCCCACCAAATTTTAGGCCACATGCCTTCGGTAGAAGGGATTATTATTATTATTATTATTATTATTATTATTATTATTATTATTATTATTATTATTTCATTATTTTAGTTGTTATCGTTATTGTTGATTTTTTTTTATATCAGCATGGCGTCCCTCAAATTGATTTTAAGATTTGTCTGGTTTAACTGCGGTTAAAATCTTTAAGGTAAAAAAAACTCTTTATACAGTTTTGTTCTTACAGAAACCAGGATGTCACTGAAGATTTTTCTCCTGAAGCATAATCCTTCAACGAAAAAAGTCACGGTAACGAAATTTTCGACAGAGTACAGGAAAGATTTAATGAGTGTTTGGAACGATAGACTTAAAACCTTCTACACCAGCATAAGAGTGACTGTAAGTGAAAAAAACAACAGCAGTAGCAGCAGCATTACTACCACTGATATCAACGCAATAGGAGACAGTGATAAAAATAACTATAACAAGAACGAACAACTATAGCAATACGAACGAACATCTATAGGAACAAAATAAAGATGAAACTGTAACAACAATGCGACCACTATCACCAGCACCTGTCCCGACATCAGCATTATGGACAATGACAACCAAAGTAAAGGAAAGAATATCAAACGCAGCAAGAACAAGAAGAACAACTTCATATCAAACAAAAGCAACAAATACAAACTGTCAAATCCATCATTAAATAAAGCTATTGAAATAGAAACGCCGAGAAACAACTCAAGAAACAAGATATGCCGACTGAAACAAAACATGTCGACAGACTGAAAAATGTTGCAGGGACAATTCAGAAATGAAAACATATATATATCTACTAGTGGAAACATCTACGCATGGCCGCGAGGATGGATCGTACATCTGTGCACAGGGATAAGACAGTGTCTCTTCTCAGCTTTCTCTTTGTCCACCAACATTGAATAAATCAGAAATGGTCACCTGCTTGGCGGCTTCACATCACAAGCTTTAGATGTGTTGGCCATTAGCGATCATCAGCGGGTATCTTGGCCATCTACTGGGTATATGCCTCTCTAAGTCAACCGGGATCAACAGGTTGAGTGACTGTGTTGTTTTAGAAAAGTTTAATTTTCGCAATTCGGACGCGCGTTGGTATACAAACACTTGTGTATTCACGTGTAGTTGTGTTCTCTGTCCATACATAAACGTTCAAATATATATCTACATCTTATTTATTATTATATGAAGATTCATGACTATTTTGTTCAAGTATTTCCATCTGAATTATTTTACTTAATGCAACACTAGTAAAATGTCCCTGATTTTTGAGCACGAATAGGATTGATCTAATGGAAAAGTATTTTGTATTTCCTTGAGCGATGTTACTTTGTTTTGTTGTTTCTTGGAAGTTGCTATAGTTTTATTTTTTATTTGAATCGCTCTTACAATATTTGATTCCATGTAAGTTTATAACATGCACCCTATAAGATTATACAGAATATATTCTACACTTACCACTCACAAATGAATTATAACTAAATGATATCTTACATAATCCAGCATGATGGCGTGTGGAAAGGTGTCAGTTACAATAATCTCGACATTAGATTGTTTCTTATTTTATCCATCTCATGATAATAGAAATTCAAACAAAATTTAAACTAGGTGAGATTTGAACTCTGAAAGTAAATTTGGTTCATCTTGTTTTAAAATACATTCACTCTATTGTCATACACGCTAATAAAAGACAACTTTTAGTGTTAGTATATATGACGAGAGTTGGCAGAAATACAATACAAAATAAAGAAACGTTTGAAAAGATGGCAGACTGCCTGTAAATTGTCTTAACAGATTAGCGAAGGGATTTCAATGTTGATGTTGGAGAGTAGATTGTCTACATTTTGTTACAAGTATAAGAGAACGATGGAGGTTGATTATGAGAGATTGATTGTACCGAACAAATAAATGTTTTGTCTTGGATTATTGTTATTTGTATTGCATGCATTTCCTGCACATTATTTTCTCAAGGGAACAAAACAGAAAACTGAATGCGTTTCGTGTTTTATGCATCCGTTTTCTATTTTTTCCTCATTTTCGCTTATTTCTATGTTTTTGTTCTATCGTAGTTAACCACAGTTCTTGTTGTCTATTATGATGTTTTGTTTGTGTTGTCAACTTCCTGCTTTTTTTCTCTAACAGGAAGTTTAGAAGAGAACGTAAAGCTAATGACTTTGCATCAACTAAAGAAACTACCGTTTGATATTTAATACTGATGTTTGTAACACATGGTGTGATTAGGCATGTGCTCCATGCTACCTTATATCAGTACAGGTTGTGTTAAATGCATAGTCTAAAACACATTGACTGCTGAAGGTATACGAAGGTTGGCTGAAAAGTTCATAGGCTAACCAAGACACTCTCATGGACTGCGACCAAATTAAGTTTGTTTTTATACATTGACCCTCTTTTGATCCGCACACTCCTTCGATCGGTGTTGCAGTGCTTCGATCCCACTGGTGAAGAAGCTTTCACCCTGTTGGTAAAATCAATGTAATCAATAACATGATGTCATCATTACGTCGCTATTGGTTCTCAACCACGTGTACTTTTTTTACATGTTGGAGAACAGATGATAGTCAGATGGCGGCCAAAACAGGAGAATGGGGAGGGTGATCAACCAGTTCAAAGTCACAGATACGCCGGACAGCAGCCATTGAAAGAGCTTGTATACTGGATCATTTTCATGGTGAAACAAGACCCCTTTCGTCAGTTTTTCTGGGTGTTTGGTCTTGATAGCCATACAAGGGCTTCAACAAGTTGGCATATTACTCTCCATTGAAGGTGTTTGGCTCTTTTGAAGATAGTCAATAAACACAGTGCCTTTTGTATCGAAAAATGTAGGCCATCATTTTCCCTGCAGATGAAGCGACCTTGGCCTTCTTTGGAGCAAGTGAAAAGGGGTATTTACACTGCATGGATTGCCTCTTCACCTCTGCCTCAAAGTGATGAATTCAACTCTAATCCTGAGTTAAGAGACGTTCAGGATCTGCCTGAAACAATATTTAACTTTACTGTCATGTGATACGCCTGGTGCGCTTTATATCCAGTCTTAGAAGAAAGGCACCGACCGAGTAGAAACCTTCGTCATGTCAAGTTTATTGTGCAGAATATTCTCAACTTGCTCACTGGATATACTAATTGCATCGGCTATTTTGATTTATAGCTAATCGCCTGTCATTCCTTAGCATATGGTGGCAGTTTCAGGACTTGGAGACGTTGGATCATCTTCAAGTCTCTCTCTTTCCTTCCTAAATCCAACCGCCAAAATTTACTCTCTTGATAAATTTGGAGCTTCATCACCTAATGTAGCAACCATATTAGCATGAATATCATTTGGGGCTAAACCCTTTTTCTGAAGGTGTGTGATAGCACCACGATGCCAAATTTTGCCCATTTTCAAGAAAAATTGCTACTGGTTGAATTTGAAGTCTTCTTTGAACAGTTATACGTCAGTTTACCTGGAATGAAACAATGTATTTACTAATAAGTAAAAGTTCACAGCTCTAGCATCACTCCTTCATAGTCAGCTTATGAACTTCTCAGCCCACCTCCGTATGTAAAAAGTAAATTGTTACGTAGTAAAGTTACACCATCCGCTGTTCAATTCGTTTAGTAGTGATGTGAATAAAAATCTTTTACGTACAGTTTGAAATATTTTTAATATTACGAATTTTACAATAAAAGAATTAATTGACATTTTTATCAAAATCTGTTTATCGTTTTCGTATTTGAATAGCGTATGCTTAAATTATGCTAGTAAGATCTGGCAGTTGTGTTTAATTTCTTTTCTTTAAGATTTAATTACGATTCCATTTAATTATTTTTGTATTATATTCTTTTTATATTTAACGTCATGAAAATGTAACTACAAATATTCTAGTTTAGTTATCATAGTCATGACACAAGACTAATGTTTTATTTCCATTGAGTTGTTAGAATATCGCTTTATTACTCAACACTTGCGTCCTTTAACTCATTTCATTGGCTTTGTCATGTGTGATTGCATATTCAAGATATCAACACATATTATCAACTCTCTCATTGTTAAATATTTACCTCGATAAACATTGCTTTAAATAGCCTGACCAGTGTTAAATGAACAGGTATTTTATATAATTAACTTGCTTACCCCAAACTCTGGTTCAACTCGTTATACTGGAGATCCATTTTAATGTTATTTTCCGTAAAATACAATGAAAGATAACTGGTTGGGGAAAGCGATTAAGATATGGACCCAATACTTTGTTTCAACTAGTTAAATTCTTTGTCTTTCCGTGTTCAAAATTTGCAAAAGTATTCATCCTTCATACCTTCGTGGTTGATAAAACTTAAACCACATGTTTATTTAGAGCCGATGCAGTCTTTAATAAATGTGAGACATTTTGTCAGAAATATTTTTAAGGGGAGGTTCTCCTTGAAGTGGCGAAATATTAAAATTCCCAGATTAAAAAGTAGAGAATTTTGTCTCCCGTATTTAACCATGGGCGCGACTTACACAAGGGAAAAATTTAAACCTACGAAGGTTTAAAAATTTGTACCTAGACTTTACACAAAATTTGGAGTGTGACATATACACTAGTGCAACTTATACACGACTAAATACGGTAAATTCTTCTAAATTGTGGTTTTAAATCTAGTCAAAAGCAATACAGTTTCTACCATTTCACTATCAATAAATTGTGTATCGATATAACGAGTATCACAAGAAGATCGATTAGGTGTATGACCCTCCTTTACAAAAGTGGCATTTACAACCTGTCAGAGTGCATTACTACTACTACTACTACTACTACTACTACTACTACTACTACTACTACTACTACTACTACTACTACTACTACTACTGTAGGGCCGTGTTCGAAATGGTTAACGTTTATAGACGCAATAAAATATTCTAAATTTGGATTCCGAGAGTAATGAGGGTCTGTTTTTCATATTGTTCTCCCAAAATCGATGAAATAAGCTTCAATAATGAATAAGATAATAAATATTCACTTTTCCCTTTAAATTGTAGTCTTGTAAAAACGTTATTAGATAAACACTATTCCCTTGGCACACGAAATATATTTTACTTGTTCTTTTCAACTTATCAATTGATGTTTGTATGATTATATGTATAATTTTGTATCTACCAACCAATCTATCTATATATCTGTCTGTCGGTCTGTTTCTCTGTCTATTTGTCCGTATGTATGTATGTATGTATGTATGTATGTATGTATGTATGTATGTATGTATGCATGTATGTATGTATGCATGTATGTATGTATGTATGTATGTATGTATCTATCTGTCTATCTATCTATCTATCTATCTATCTATCTATCTATCTATCTATCTATCTATCTATCTATTTGCCTACATGTCTGTTTGTCTATCTGTCTGTCTGTCTTCTGTCTGTTTGACTCTCTCTCTCTCTCTCTCTCTGCCTGGCTGTCTGTCTGTCTCTCTCACTCTCTCTCTCTCTCTCTACACACACACACGTACATATATCCACATATGTACACTTACACGCAACCCTATATATATATATATATATATATATATATATAT
>NC_068992.1:717549-718647 GCF_001194135.2 Octopus bimaculoides
CACACACACACACACACACACACACACACACACACACACACGCAAACAAAGAGAGAGAAAGAGTTCAAATGCCGAGAAAAACAAATTGAACACTGGTTATTAAATAGGTGACGTATGTATTCCTACAATGGTTGATAATACATGGGATTTATAATTATATTTTATTTTTATCTGAATAATTTGAGAAATTTATAACCACCGCTACGTGTGGTCTTGGCAATATTTTCTCTATTTTAAACTATACACGGAAATATCGTCGTCTCTTTGTAATATAGAAACTAAACATACCAAATATAGAAAATGACTCTAACCCCTTATTTGTGGCAGTTTTCTTAATTAAAAATTGCATTCTATACTGAAATTGCCTCAATTATATTTACAACTATAGCAAGGAAGAAAGAGCGGTCCGTAGCTGAAAAGTGGTGAGATGATTGAAACACGTATGAATTGTAAATTTGATGTTACGATCACAGAAATCAAGAACTGTATGATTATATATCTTTAATAGTTCAGATTTAGAAAATAACAATTTACGATTCTAAATGAATAATACTATTTATTGCAAAGATCTGAGACGATTGGATACAGTTCTAATCTGGTTTGAGTTTATTTTAGTTTCATAGTTTAAGAGATGGAGATAACAAAGGCCTGTCTGACGATGACATAGACTGATATATTATTAGATGATTGGCCGACACTACTTGATTTGCGGACGATTTTCTGTCAGCTTTAGGGAAGAGATAAGAACAGAATGGAAATGTATGACTTCGATAAAATTTCGTATTTATACAGCTTAGTGTGGGGTGAAATTCATCAAATCTTTATTGTGAAGGAATGTTGCATGTATTCTGTATAGAATCGGTATGTTTTTTTCTTCCATCTTATACATGTTTCAGTCATGCTGGGGCACCGCCTCGAAGAATTTTCATTTGAATAAATTAACCCAAATCTTTTTTTTTTTACCTTTGTTAAAGCATTGTATTTATTCTGTCGCTCTCTTTGGCGAACCGCTACGAAAACGGCAATGCAAACACACCAATACAGGTTGTCAAGTGGTGATGGTGGAAGACAAACGTTGACAAAAACAAACACACACAC
>NC_068992.1:718657-724060 GCF_001194135.2 Octopus bimaculoides
CCAATACAGGTTGTCAAGTGGTGATGGTGGAAGACAAACGTTGACAAAAACAAACACACACACACACACATACACACACACACACAAACACACACACACACGTACACATGCACACTAACACACACACACACACAATCACACGCACAAACACACGCAAACACATCTACACACACGCACACACAGACAGACACACACACACAAACATACACACACAAACACACACACACACACACACACACAAACGTACACATGCACACTAACACACACACACAATCACATGCACAAACACACGCAAACACACCTACACACACGCAGACACACGCACTTACACACAAACACACACACACACACACATATATACAAATATGCAATGGGCTTTTTTCAGTTTCCATCTACCAAGTCATTCACAAACATTGGTAGGCCGAAGGCTATTGCAGAAGACACTTGATCAAGGTGCCAATTGATGGGACTGAACCCAGTACTATGTGGTTGGGAAGCAATCTTCTTACCACAGAGCCACGCCTGGGAATCTTATTCGAATGTATTAGCAATATTTTTATGCGCTAAATCGCAGCAGAGAAGAATATAATATGAAAGGTATCAGGTAGAAAAAATGGAAAAGACTCGGCTTGGTATTAAATTATATATAACACGTATACCCGTGTTTATGAAATTAATCTTATATGAGTAATTTCGCTCAGAACGTATTTGATACGTGACGGAATGAAGTGCTTGGAAAGGATTAGTTGCTTTGATGGGATTACCATCGTTTTTATCTTTCCAATGAAAGTACGTCGATATGTGGGGGAAAAGCACACGATCAATAAATATCGGGTGAAGTTTCTATCACAAAAGCTAATGAAGGGTCTTTTTATATTCTTACTGTCAGGAAAATTTGAATCACGTTGTTGATACAGTTGAATGCTGGATATCGAAAAAAAAAATTGGAGTATTAAATTCTGAAGCGACTCCTGGTTGAGAGTTCCCTATGAATAGTTATGGGAAAATAATACTCTTTATAAACAAAATATGATTAGACGTAGAGTTAAATCATATAAAGCTGTGTGACGCAACATACATACTTATATACATACATATATATATGTACATATATATTTATATGTGTGTATTTGTGTGTGTGTTTATTTATGTGCATGTGTGTATGCCTGTGTATGTGTGTGCGTGTATGTTCCTGGTTGACAACTCACCCAGTTCAAAACATGTCTCCTGCAACGGGAGTAAAGTAGACGAGTCCTTTCTGGCCAGCAAAAGCTGTTATAGGTTTCAGAAGGTATTCAACAGGTGATTAAGCAAGAGGATTTCAAATTGTCTGTCCTCATCGTGGAAAGAAGATACATCGGTTCACAGACACACAGACGAGCGCGTGCGCGCGCATATGTCAGGTAGGCTTGAGTTTTAGTTATAATTATTATATAAACATTTCTTGCCTTTTGGCATAGTAGGTAATGAAAACCATAAGATTTAGTGCAAGACGAAATAAAGTATATTGACTTCACCAATATACGAAGCAGGTGACAAAACATGTACAAGATTTATTTAAAAAATCGCTGTCAACTCAAATTTTCAAACGCTTTTATATTGGCCAGCAACGATTGTCAGGGTATAAATATATCAATTTCGATGGATGGTAGTCAGAAATGTTATTGATTAAACTAAATATGTCTGTAGAGTACGTGCATCGTAACAGATGTCAAATACTTTCTTTGTCCATCTTAAGAAACACTCGTCAACTCTACAGTGCTTCCGCAGACTGCTGAAAAGGAAAATTAAATATTATATAATGGAATGAGATAAAATCCAAATCAGAAAACCTTTATTTGTCTAAACACACACACATACACCAAACACACGCACACGTACACACTCTCACACACACTCACCTCCACACGTGCATATATATATATATATATATATATATATATATATATATATACACACGTACATACATACAAATATATACGCACACATTTAGATAGATAGAGATAACGTTTTCTGATATACAAGTTTAGATTGCTCTAATGGAATGTTCATCTTTAAGTTGGCTTCCATTAATTCTCTTCCAGATTCTAAACGATTTCTTATACATTAGATTATACATTTGTATGGGATTAGAATGTCAAGGAAACTCAAGTTTAATACTGAAATTGGCTGATAGGCAAATAAAATATGTGGATAATTAATTTTTTAATTAAAACTCTCGAAACCAAATTAAAATTCGCCGAGTGTGTTAGGCCAAATGCTAATTTTAAACTGCAATTGAACAATGCTGAAATATTACCCAACAAAGTGTAAATATTGGCACCTTATGGTGGTAACATTGACCAAGTGATTAACAACTTGTCAAGTTGTTAATATATCACTTCTAATTTACTTACTTAGCAGCATACATAAATGTGTGCATATTCAACCAATCAAACAAACACACGCTTATGTAGTCAGAAACATTCTGACTTTTACATCTTTCCTTGTATACGTTTGTCAGTTGAATACGATAATGAACATGCTGTCCTTCATGTGGGAATCCTTTCATAACTCTATACCTAAGCCCTTGATCTATAACTTATGCTGAAGAGGAAACATTTAACTGATTGCTTTGTACTGCCAGGAGTAAAACTAGTCTCGTGTTCATTTCTCATCCATAATTACATTCCTATTCTAATATCAAAACCTGCCAACATGAGCGGTGCGTAGAACCATTCACTTTTCATGGATTGATTTTGCAAACTTTTAAAATGATCGTCAATCGGTCCCTTGTTTTTATTATTCGTTGGTTATCCTTCAAGTACGGAGAGAGTCAGATATGCAACCTACATACGTTACCTCGTGGTACATGCTTCGAGTGGTTTCGATGCATGCTGTAATTGTTGGTTTAACGAAGGACTTCCCTTATCTCATCATTTGACTAAACGTATTTTCTAGAGAGGAGACATTTGGTGTTGAATGTCCTTGTTTCATTCTTAATATATCAGTTACTGTTTTTTTTTATTATTTATCACACCAATACAGGAGAGTATTGATGTAATTGTACCACAAAAATTGGAGATTGAAAAGTCTGCATAGGACAACGTATGTTCCAAAACCAAGAAAATATTTGAGGCAAGTTTGAGGAAACGTTAGAGATGGAACCGCTCGGTGGTGCTAACTCGTTATTCAGTCGGTTTAGGCATCAGAAAAAGCTCCATTCTGGTATGGCCAGCTCTAATGCATTTCTTTTACCTATTCCTTACCGACCTCATTCAGAGAGCCCACTGTAGTTAGCCAGGTGTAAGTAAGAACACAGTTATCAAACTGCAGCACTTCAGCTTAAGGGCTGAACTAGGAGTTTGATGTTGGTTTCTCTGTGTTCAATTGCTGAAATTATTCTTCAAGATATTTTCCAGCTTAGGTAAGCAACGTAGTCCCAAGGTTGCACAAAGGATTTGTAAGGGTATTTAGCACTCAATCCTCCTCAGCGACCCATATGTACCTACGGCCAGATTTTAGGAACCCAAAATTCACATTAAAGGAAATGTTATCTACGCAATACGACTTTATAATGACGCTGGCGCATGCAGTTCCCAGTTTCACTATTTTTGCTTTTAAGGGAATAAAACAAGTTCCATAGAAACACATTTGATTTATATATAAAAATTCACTGTACTTATTTTGAAGTAATTTTAAAGCCTGTATACAGAATATTTTAAAACCAGAATATTATGACCTGAAATACCGTATATATTGAAAGTTAGAAACGCTTTTACCACTAATTGCAATTATGGATCAGTCAAGATTACTCTAAATGGAAGTGTAAATTTTCATGATATTTGAAAAGTACATACGCTTTACTGGATTCAATCATTGGTCTCCAGCCACACTGGAACACCGCCTTGAAATATAAATACACTGTTTTAATGTCCTGGACACTTTTGTGCTGAAACGCTAAACAACTACACGCTCTCTCAATCATTCTCTCTCTCACACAAACGCACGCAAATACGCTAAATACCAGAGACTTGTTTCATAAAGCTGTGATCGATAGTATAAAAAGAAATTGCTTGAAATTTTCCGTTATTTAAATCTTTTATTCGACTGTGTGTGCAATAGCATTTTAGGTAATCATTTTGTAACGTTTGAAGAGAGAGAAAAGAAAGTAAAATAAAACATTAACCCAGAAATTAATAGAAATATGTTTCTTTTGTTCGTACAACTGTATCTGAATTCTAATTTCGGCATTGCTTCGAGATACACATTTTACGCTTTCAAATTTCTGGTGCACACGATGACTAAGCTGCTTCAATGGCGGAATTTGGCCTCTTTATCACCGCAGTGACGTAGTGTAGGATATACATATTTAGGAACAGCCTCACAATAATAATGTGTTTCCGGGCATCACGTACAGTGACCGAGAAATTTCATCTAAGAAATTAATTTATAAAAAGAAACCTTTCTTTAATAGATGCTCTTTCAACGAATATGTTTTGAAGTTTAACGTGTTCAAAGTTTATCAATTCTGTGTAGTGTAAAACGATTAATGAAACCAAGTAAGACAATCACGATCTTTTGATGCAGAAGTTGGAGGAAATTGAGTTTAACTCAATGGTATTTCTTTAATGATTTCGTTGTTAAGGACGTTAGCATGCTGAGTAAGATTCAAAAGGCAAGATGCTTATGTTGCGAACGTATGTATATTGGCGCACCTTCGTATCTCTATGTATGTGTGTGTGTGTGTGTGTGTGTGTGTGTGTGTGTGTGTGCGTGTGTATATGTATTATGTACATATGTGTGAAATACACACACACATATACATGCACACACGCATATCTGTATGTGTATATGCGTTTGAGCAAGTATATTGGAGAACGTATGCTGATTGAAACAATTAAAATTATTAGAAGTATTAAAGTTGAAAGAGATATGCTACAACATTTTCCCAGATTTGGACTGATTGACTGCAATAACATTTGCAGTAACAATATCAACAACAACTTAGAAAAATCTGACTCGACATATTCTTGGAACAGAAAAACAGTTTTTCTTTATTTAAAAATAGAAATTTATCACCTCGTGTTTTTATCAGATATATTAATTAGACACCTTGCTTTCTCTTAAGGTGCGTCTTTGTATTTTTAGAAAGATTACTTTCTGAAGATATTAACCAACATGTGCATTTATTAAACGAACACAAGCAGCATAAAACACTACAGGTAAATGTTACTTCCCTTGTACTGGAAATGACATAGGTGACATGGCTAAGTAAAATTAACCCCTCCCAGATTTAGTGCCACATGTTCTAAAATTATTTCAAGAAATCATTTTAGAACATGTGGCACTAAATCTGGGAGGGGTTAATTTTACTTAGCCATGTCACCTATGTCATTTCCAGTACAAGGGAAGTAACATTTA
>NC_068992.1:724070-729970 GCF_001194135.2 Octopus bimaculoides
TAAATGTTACTTCCCTTGTACTGGAAATGACATAGGTGACATGGCTAAGTAAAATTAACCCCTCCCAGATTTAGTGCCACATGTTCTAAAATTATTTCAAGAAATCATTTTAGAACATGTGGCACTAAATCTGGGAGGGGTTAATTTTACTTAGCCATGTCACCTATGTCATTTCCAGTACAAGGGAAGTAACATTTACCTGTAGTGTTTTATGCTGTTTGTGTTCTCAAAAGCAGAGGCGACAAAGCTAATTCGAAGACTGCAGATCCAATTCATCACTGCAACTGTAAAATCTGTAAAACTTTCCAGAAGTTTATCATTTAAATATATATGAGAATGTCAAGATATGCAACTATATGTATGAGAAGACATGCGTAAAACATAAAAATCTGAACATACACACATACATACAAAGATTACCCTGTTGTTGATGTTGAAATTGCGATGAAGGAACCTTGGATCTAGGTTAGTTAACCGCTTCTTTCTCTATTGGCAAGAAATCTTGAAATAAACTGAATAATGACATACGTACATTAATGCATACATACATACATACATATACACACGCATACACGCACATACACACAAAAAAAGTTAACATGAGGACAGAGATTTATATATCCAGTTTTATACTGCTGTCAATCACGTCTTTCCATTTCTACACCTTCATATATATGGACATACACATATAAACCTCACATATAAACCTCACACATAAGAAAAATACAATCCACACATAGTTATGCCACTCTAGTTCACGTAAACGTGTGTATCTGCTATGATGAACAGAAAAGCATCGTACACACACTCACATACTAAGCGAAAGCAAAAACTCACGTGGAAATACACACACCCACGCACTCACACACACACACACACACACACACACACACGTATACACACATATACTAAGTATACACACTAGCATGACGTCATATTAAGACAGGTATGAACACTCGCACAAGCATACCTGGGGCTCACAATTCTCCTTCCTTCTCCCGCCTAACACGATCTCTCTCACAATCCCTGTCATTTCAACACGCTGCGAGGGTTGTACACAAATGCGATCCGTCGCCATTTTCATTCTCTGTTTTTCTCTCTTTGTCTATCAGTTTTCAGAAGATGAGACAGAACTCGCGAAACGCAAACGACTTTTCCTTGTTTCTTATTTTCCCTCCCATTTCCTGAACGTCACCGCAATACGCTCTTGTTTTATTAGCATAACTTCCAGTTTATTTTATTCTTTATTGCACCGTGTGTGAGAGCGTGTGAAAGTGTGTGTGTTTATATACATATATCGATTTATATATATATATATATATATATATATATATATATATATATATATAGAGAGAGAGAGAGAGAGAGAGAGAGAGAGAGATTGATTTATATTTTCCATTTATGCATATAATCATATACGCGCCTATAAGAATTATAAGTACTTATCTATGTATCTATCTATCTATCTATCTATCTATCTATCTATCTATCCATCCATCTATCTATCTATCTATCCTTCTATCTATCTATATATGTATGTATATGTTTGATTATATGTGTGTGTAACTATGTTGTTTATTTGTTAGTCACAGGGATATTGGATTTATAGTTATTGATAAATATATTGTAGTATTTAAACACTAGTTTTCTCTTGTAAAAACAGTTTCGGTTCATCCTTGTAATATAACCATATATTTTTCTTTGGCTTCATTTCATACATAGCATTGCAATATGAAAAATTTCATAGTTAAAATTGATAAATTGATCTTTCCCTAAGGTACTAAAGTATATGGAAATATTCTAAGATTACGTGGCCTCCCTGACATCATTATCGACATTTGTGCAAATAAAATGAGTTGGCATGCACAATAAAATCGGAAACAAGGCGTAGTCATATCTCATTGCTAAAAATTTACTACTCAACTCTGCAGCGTTGTACGCACACATACATGGGCACTCACACACACGCACACACATGTGCACTCACACACATTCACTCACATATATAAACACACACACACACAGTCACACACACACACACACACACACACATACACACAAACACACACACACACACACACACATATATATATTTGAGTTTTGGAGGAGACACCTAGTTTTCCTAAGTGAAGTTGTGTTATGATAATCTTCTTAAGACAACAGAATATAGTGTCTTTCAACGTCTTGCCAACCTGGCTGAGGCTTATATTGTGTTTATAAATTCGTCTTGCAAGATTTGTGATGTGAAATATTGCGTTGAAACATAAATAATAAATTAAGAACAGTAATAAACGAGTGAAGAAAAAGAATGCACCGCATGTGTTTATGTGGCACTAAAAAAATGACCATCCCGAAATACAACAATCTATCTATCTATATATCTATCTATAGATGGCTAGACAGCTAGATAGATATACATATATAATATACATATATATACATATATAATATATATATATATATATATATATATATATATTTATATATATGTATACGTATTATATATATATATAGATATTATATATGTACATATGCTACTATACATATATTTATATGTAGATACACACACACACACACACATATATATATATATGCATATATATAACACACCATACAATAAACTGCTTGCCACATATGATTTGTTTGCACAAAACTGTGATGAGGCGTGAAGATATTTTGGAAGTTCACCATACTCTAAGATTTGGTATGAAACTAGGCGAAAAACACAGGAAACACATAAAATTTAGAATATGCATGACTAATCATAATTATTGAGACTACATTAAATCATTGAAACTTTATTCTCTTTAGCGCCACCGTGAACACTACATCATTTGCACAAGGTGGAGAGTATACCGTCATCATTACCCGAACGAACTCAACATCAGCTTTAAAATTCATCCAAGTCTGAGGCCACATGCCTTCTACTCACTTCAGTCTCACAACACTTTCATTCACTGCAACACAAATTCTTTTCATTAATGGGTGCTGCTCTACTTGACAAATGAAAGAAGAAATCAAATCAAAGTAGAAAAAGAACCCATCCCTTCAATCGATACGTGGACAAATTTCTTCAAGAGATACAAAGTAAGCACCCTATTCCAGGAGGGTCTAGGACATTTATCCTCCCATGGACAATAACCCACCAAGGACAATTACCCTTGAAGATAACAACCCCCTAGGACAATTACCAGCTAGGACAATTGCCCCCGATGTTAACCACCGATGTGTACCGTATTTTCTGTCGTATTAGCAGCTATTTTTTACCTGGGAAATTAGGTGCTGCTTAGAGAAAGGTGCGCCTAATGTGTGTATTTTTTATAAGTTTCAGGAGGAAAATAATTTGTGTATAGAGATCGAATGGCTCCACTGATTTGTTTCAGAGGAAAGGTCGGTCAGTAAAAAGCGTGAAAGACTACTGATTCAGTACATTGGTGCCTGTTTTGTTTTATCTTCATGCTTTCATAATGTAATTTTAATCTAATAAAAACTTTAATATTGACGAAATGTGTTTGTTGTTGATTATCGTAAGATAATATCATAACAATAACAATATATCTCATAGTTGTAAAATAAGACATTTTGAAACTACACACACGTCAACAGTAAAAAGCTAGCTTTAGACCCACAGCTCCATAAGTCTTTTAATAAATCTATGGAATATATACAAGAGAACGTCGGGTGAACTTCCAAGAACAAACAATGCTGTGGAAGGGTGGCACAGGAGATTTTTTTTTTATATCAAATGCTGTTTGTTGCCATTCAAACATTTGGAACTTTAATGAAAAGAGAGCAAGCATTACAACAAGTACTTATGACTCAATCCTTGACGGGTATAACTAAACAGCCGCCGAGAAAGAAATATTTACATGTTTCAGCCCATATTAATGCCGCAGATAGCAATTATGAAAACATAAATGTGATACAATATTTGCAGGGAATCGCGTATAATTTGCACTTTAGATGATGATTTAAAACTTCTTAATATATTGGAGAGGGGGTAATTAACCAAGGTGTGGGGTGTAATTGTCCTAGGGGTTAATTGTTGTCGGAGGGAATTGTCTACGGGGAGTAATTCTCCTAGGTGTGTATTTGTCCTGATACGTTCCAGGATACGCCTCAGTGAACAACTTCATACTTGAATGGGTCTTGGTATCACAAAATTTAAATTAAAAATGACTTAACACATTAAGCGATGCTATTAAGTTAGACATGGCCTGCGCCAATCTTTGACCGAAACACACACACACTCGCATACATGCATACGTGTGTGTATCTATGTATGTATGTATTTATACAGGTATATTTATATAGAAACACTCACTAGCACACAAATGCACGCACACACACTAGTACATAGACACACATACACACACCAGCGCATTCAGCCCCCCCCCCCACACACATATCTCGCTCCTTTTTGATAATTCAGTACGTTATAGTTTAGGGGATTGCATACTTAAGCATACCGCTCACATAACTTGCTCAGTTTGTCTCAATGATAAATCGAATCCTTGATGGATTACTACAAGCTAAAGGCTTATTTCTTGCTCAACTAGTCACATGCAAACATACATATGAATATTTAACTAAGAACAAAGCTACAATATATCACGGGAAAAATGAAACGGATACGTAGAAATGTTTTTCACCTTTCTTAAGAGTATTAACGACATACGTGAAATATCTTTATGCAGAAATTGTAAGTACTTTATATTTATTACTCCATTTCAGTGAATCTTTTATTATTTCATTTTAAGTCACTTCCTGAACCTGTACAGGGATTTCGCTTCCATTAATTATAGTGCAATATGGTTCAAACTGTTGTCAAAGACATTTGTCACTTAGGCCCATAGAAATTTCAGTTACAGAGAATTGGCGCATTTCACCAATGTCCTGCTTTATACAGTTGACCACGGATTCGAAGCAGGATATTGTTGTTGTAGAATTGTCGCACTAATATGTGAAATATGTTTCCAGTAACAAAATCATTGTGTGAACAAAATTATATCTAAATATTGATCAGTGTTTATAGCTCGTAATACTGATGCAACAAGAGCGAATATATAATGAAGTGCATTTACTGACTGCCAAAAATGTTACATCATTCATATCATAGCGTTCAAAGACTTAGAGTAATTGGATATCTCTTATCACACGTGATCTTCCATTCTATATACCTCTTAAGTCTTCTAATATATAGATATCAGGCTTAATCCATAGTAAATCAGATGATGTGATCATAAAAAAAAGACCCGCTAGCAGTAAAATACATGTTTAAATCATACGTGCATCAAAAATAAAATTTGCTGTACAATTTATTATCGTCGTAAGAGTGAGAAGACTCTTCTCTTCAGTTTGAATAATAAAATTCATATTTTCCACAAATGATGTGCTCAAAACATATATCAAACACATGATATACAATATAGTATATTACTAGATGAAAGGCTAATACACGGTACACACTTTGAAGTAGAGTGAAGTTTCAGAAATCAAAGTTGTGCAGTATGAAGGAAAGAAGAACTAAATATGATTTATCTGATTTATTTGGTTTGGCTTTTTAAAAACTTTCTGAATAACCTTACCCCCCCCCCCCACACACACACCGACAGATTGACACATACACTTACGCACAAATATAACCGTAGTGACACAAACATTCTCATAGTTATTTATATATGTGTGCGTTCACGCATGTGCGTATGTGTGTGTGTGCATCTGTGCTTCTATATATGTGTGTATTTATAAAATCGTACGCATGCACTCTTTTATAAATATTTATATATACATACATAAACACACACACATATATACATATATAAATTATACGCGAATAGTAAATAAATATGTTTATATATACATGTATTAATATATGTTTCTATGCATGTATGTATATA
>NC_068992.1:730224-740670 GCF_001194135.2 Octopus bimaculoides
ATATATATATATATATATATATATACACGTACATACATACACATAAACACACAGGTACATGAATGTGTATGTAAGACAAAATTAAAAAAAATAAAATACAAAAGTGTATTATGCTTTTTGTTATTCTTTTGATAAAGAAACTATTCTTCTGATAGTAAATTGGTGACTGAGAAAAAAGAGATCAAATGGAATTAATATTATTCTATATTTCATATGTCATGGTTTCAGAGGGGAAATGGTCACCTACTTCGTGATTATAGTATCGGTGCGTAACATGTCGGTTGACATGCGACACACGAAAATTGAGAATACAAGAAATAAATTGCAACGCACACGGACACACATACTCACTCACTCACTCACTCACTCACTCACTCACTCACTCACTCTCACACACACATATGCGCGGGCGTACACATATTCATACTGGTACAAATACTTGTACACGCACACTTTCATACGTCATGTATAACGTAGAACAAAGACAATCGTGTTACAATATATAGATTTGCTTTCTAAACTCCACCAAATAAAAGGGGGGAAAAATCACTTGGATTCGCTATAACAGCAGCGAAATCTTGATGGATGTCCTTGAAGCATTTGGCGAAAATTCTTATGAATGGTTGGTGAAGAAACGTCAAAATAACTTCATTGTGAATAGAATTTTAGTGTAATGGTGAAACTGTCAATGTGTTACAATACATGACGAAAGCATTCAAAAACTCGAACACATTCATATAGAATCACACGGTCGTAAATACCAGTATGTATATATACTAAATGACACAGACACACACACATATATATGTACATGCATACATACGTATATTGAAATTCGTTTTACTTAGTGAAGGCCATGCATAAATTACCCATTGTGTTAAGGAAGTTACCTTACTGTTGGACATTCGACTGCTATTTTTAAAAGGTCGACCGACCGAATAGGCGGTCTCTCGTGGGCTCTTTTTTGAAAGTGATTTACATCTCGAAACCATGAAAACGACTTGAAAACGGAATGCTCAAAATAAGATTAAATAGCAGAGTACTGTAATGCTACCGGTGACCAATAATTCTACAGGTCACCACACACTCACACACAAACACAAACACACACACACACATACACATCAAATCAAATTAGCCCCATAACAGGATGCTTTTTGGCGTTTCCTTTCAGTTTCATATATGCAAGCATACATGTATATTTATGTATATATACATACATATATGTTTGTGTGTGTGTGTGTATCTACGCATATATGAGCAATCTTCCAACTATACAATTTTAAGCATATTTTGATATAAGGATAATTAATCATATATATTTACTCCACTTTTATATATATCTATATATTTATATCTGTATATCTATATGTGTGTATTTGTGCGTGTGTACGTGCGTGTGTGTGTATATGGGTGCGTATGTGTGTACATGTGTGTGTATGCATGTGTATATGTATGCGTGTGTGTGTTCATAAATAATCGTATAAATATAGCCTTGTCTAAACTACATTTAAATTTGAAAATGATATATATTTCATATAGCATTTATATATATATAAATGACGTGATCGAAACAAAAACGAAATGGGTAACTTTTTTAATGTTATTTTATTTAATCAAATATCTATCTGTTATTACTCAAACTTATTCCATTAACTGATTATATATATCGCAAATATTTTATTGATTTCTTATGTTAAAATCCACATCCATAGATGCAAGTCAACGGAGAATGTGTAATGTTCATGCAGTTTCACAATTTAATAAATGGGAAATGAAATTCCTTCAACAGAAAACTGGGAAAAACAAAAAACAACAACAACATCGTACTGTCGAAGGAGACATCTTGTTTCATGGCAAATATCAGATGGTGTTATATTTATAGAGATGATAAGACACTATTTCTAATAAATGTTTGAGAAACCGATCAAGAAACATCTGTTTTATTCCTGATTTGTCTACTTCATTTCACTGTTGACCAGTTCGCTACAGTTACCTTTGAAAACCTATCATAGAACAAGTAACTTTGATCCCTTTTTTCTGAACACAATTAAAGCTATATAACTATATTTACAAATAAATATGTGCCTATTACGATGACCATATTTTGGTAAAAACATACCGGACCGTACCATAAATATTACCGTTGTTTTTGCGACTGTTTTAATGAAATTGTATCTTGTTCCAACGTTCGAAATGCGGAGTAGATAAAACAGGGGACAACAGATAAAGGGATTGTTCTCTATGTTGTCTGCTTTGTTTCTTTCGCTGTTTGAAAAATGTTCGCTTTCCATGTTTTTGTTTTTTATGTTCTCGTTTTTCATTTTGTTCACGTATTTTGACGTCCTGTATTCATATATGCATGTTTAAAATGAAGGTATGTACACATACGTATGTATATATGCATATATATATATATATATATATATATAAATATTATATTATTATATGATCGAACGTCACGCATCCATTTCCAAGTAAGTTTTATCTTAATAATTCTGATTCAAGATTGTCGTTAATTTATAGCATGAGTATTCAAAAGTTATTGAATATTTTGGTTTTTCTCAGAAAGCGCCATATACGCACAAATGCTCGGTTACAAAAGAGCAAAATAGATAAATACGATATGTAAATCAAGTGAAAAGCCTCAATCAATAATCGGCTGATGTTGTGCAACTGTAGGATATGTCTTCCCAGAAAATATTACTAAGCACACCTGTTAATTTTGTAGTACAATGTATCTTCTATTGTAAGTATGAAAGAGCAATCATGAAATCTACAAATCCTCATTCGAATCACCAATATTTTATAATAATTTTAATACATAATATTCTACTATAACCCGTTGCACATTGCACTTTTGGCACTTCTGAGCATTCGTATGCATGCAATCACAGAAAGATATATAACTTTCACTTTAGCAGAGTTTGGGCAAGATTTTTTTCAAGTATTTCTGCTGAATGTAACATTCGACAATGTATTACGGTTATATTAACCAGTTAATTTTTGATGTATATCTGTCTCTTAGCAAATTAATGATTCATAGAACAGCGTCAGTGAAGGACAATGAATAGTTCTAAATTTCTTGGGCAAGCAGACGAAATGTTTATGCAATCACTTGCTCTGTCCGTAGAATAGAAAGCGAGTAGAAAAGTAATTTACTGAAACAAGTAGTCTGAATATTACTCAGATTGTATATTAAAAATTGATATAAAATCACAAGCGAATGTATTTTTTGCAAAACCAGAGTTTCTTCTGATCAAACTTTAGTAAGAGTATTATGAAAACTAATCTCTTCATAGTACATCTACTAAGATAAACGTATCGACGTTAAAAGTATTTGCATAAATAATTCGGCAGACATATTCATTTCATTTTAAGAAAATATTTCATTTCAGCAAAGTTTCACTAATGTAAATTATTAAATTGTAACAGTATATTTCGAGTTACCACAATACATACATGCGTGCATGCATGCATGCATACATACGTACATACATACTACATACATGCATAATATCTATACATATATATATATATGTGCGTATATGCACAATTTTGTACACTATACGCACTTAATTGAATGTGTGTATTACTAGAACTACTTACGTGAGTGTTACCTATTGATATTTAATTTTGTCAATGAGACATTTTTGGAATTTTTTAATTAGATATAATTTTAATGAATCGAAGCGCAAGAATACACAGATTCTTCAAGCGAACTATATGACCAATTTGAGAATTCGATAAATATATTGTATATTCCATATTCTATATCCCACATTGGTTTTGCAGGAATATAAATAAAACATAAAAAACAGACAGTGTTGGAACTCTTTTAAACAAAATAATATATATATATATATATATATATATATATATATATATACATTTGTGAAGATTTGTATGTTTTGCTTTATGTATGTATTCTCATGCATACACTTCCATATATACTTAAATGATAAACATCTGGAAAATTTTACATATTTTGACAGTTCCAGTGATGGATTGGATCGGTAGTCTTCGAATTAGCTTTCTCCTTTCTGGTTCTGAGAAGCCTAATTTCTCAAGATTGGTATTTAGGTAGTGTGTTACATATCCCAGGACCCCAATAATTACAGGTATAAACCCGAACTTGTAATCTCAATAGTTCAGTGTAGGTGTTCTATTTTTCACTGATCTTCAGCATTATGGTAACATCCGCTGGGTAGATAATTTCCACAACTCTACACAGTTTCTCTTCTCTATCCCAAATCATTATATCAGGCCTGTTGTGCTTACATTTTATTGGGGTTTTACTGGGACGTTCCACCAGTACTCCTTTCTATTATTAGTGGGTATGATTTCTACCATACTCTGGGTTTTTATTTCTTGTCTCAGGTTTATCTTTCCGACGGATTTCATTCTAGAGCTTCCTAGCTACAACATCATGTCTCATCGGTAGATAATACCGTGATGACATTATCGGACAACATCTTATGATGTGGGTGATATCTTTGGTGTTAACTCCACAAAAACCGCATCGGTTGTCACAATTTACCACTTTTCCTAGATCTATATTCCTTTTGGGCATCAGATATTTGGTTGATATTTCCTGTTCCTGGATTGCAAACGTATACCCTTCAAAGTTGGAGGTAGTAATCCGGCTATTGGTCCATGATATATTGTTCTGATGATTAATGTTAATATCATCACTGAACTTTCTACTAACATACCCATGCATAGTCTTCTGCTCATATAGGCTCATCCTTTCATCTAATGCGGTAGAGTCGTGCGACATCTTCGGGCATGTATTTAATGTTATCAGACAAGGAATGCTGCTCAACGAGCTGCCTTCGAAGTCTTATGATGTTATATGCCTCATATATATAAACTTGGTCAAGGGACGCATTTCGATACTTGGTGGATGTATGTATGTACACGCATACACTAAAACATACACCTGTGTTGTTATATCGATGCATGAATACATGGTAGTAATCTGGTGTCCTTGTTTCCGAGAATATCTCACATTCATTAATACAAGTAGAACGTAAGGCGATCTGGCAGAATCGGTAGCTGGCTGGGTATAAAAATTAGCAGCATTTCATCCGTCCTTATGCTCTGAGTTCAAATTCCGCTGCTGACGGCTTTGCCTTTCATCCTTTCCGGGGTTCATAATACAGCGGCTGAACTCTGTGGTCGATGTAATCGACTTACACCTTCCCCGCTTATAAGGACGAACTTTTAAAAAATGAATTTCATCAACTCCTGTACAGAATTCTATGTTAAGTTTGGGTTTCATAGAACCTCAATGACTCTACGCAATATTGCTATGGCCCAGAAGCAAGCAGAAATAGTAATTAGTTAGACTCTTATGTTCTGGTATGTAGGGGTGTAACGATCTTCATATACTGCTAGAGCACCCTACCCGAATGGGCCAAGTCTGTTCCTGCATGTCCTTATTTATATCAAGATAGCTTTGTCTTAGGGATAGACTTTAACAAACGCTACAAGTGGCTTTAATCATCATGGTCTTATAGCACCCCCTACAGCAATCCAAAATTTCTATGTCCCTGCCTTATACCTTCTGTGTTGTTCCTACTTCCCTAACTTCATGCGTTCGCTTAGCGAGTTTTGCTTCTTTTTCCAAACTCTTACCATGATTGCGTAGTAAGGTTGCTAGTGTAGTCACTGATAACTCACTTATGCAGCAGAAACTGCTGTATGATATAGTATCAGAAGAGATCACGCCGAATCTGACAGGCATGTATACATAATACATACATACATACATATATATATATATATATATATATATATATATATATATATAAGGTTTCTTTCATTCACAGACGCTCACACACGTACTAGAGTACACATGCTAACGCGAACACACATGCACATACGTACATTCACATATAACATATAACATGTTAGTGCACTGAAACTTTCAACTAGCAAAAGGAAGCCTGCTCATACACAAGTTAGAAGAGCTTTATTTATTTCTTTTTTTCAATATTCTGAAAACAATAAGGCTACAAAATGTTTCCTGTAAAAGCATGGTGATTTTGGCCAGCACGCGTAGAATCATGATTGATTCCACATTTGGAAGTTTTGAAAGTTTGAGAACTAATATGACTTCCGATACTGCGTGAGAACGGAGAGAACAAGAGTATGCTAAATCATCTTAGAGAAAGTGTAAATAGATGATGGATGAAGACTGTTTAATTCACTTGCATTGTTGATGTGTCAAAAAGAAAGGAAGTTGAAAATAGTACTGAGATATTACAGACATACATATCTGTGTATGTGTCTTTATTTATACACTCCGGAGGTGATGTCTGCATATAAAATTACTATCGAATATATGTAAAAAAAAAAACAGTATGCCACAAGAGGAATATTTGGGAGCTAGCGTTATGAAGCCAGAATTTTCTCCTAGGATAGAATATATCTATCCACGTGAGAGTATATATGGAATATTTCATGTCTGAATTCCTAGCGTTTCATTGAAGTTTTTTGTTCTCTATACATGTTATGCACTTTCATCTGTGGAAACTTTGCAGTTTCTTGTTCTGGTGACGCATGGCTTTGATTTTTCAAGAACCTTGTCTTTGATGTCGTTGCCAGCCTTTCTCTTTTTCAATTTCCATTTGTGGATACGTAGTATCGTATTTGAAGGATGTGCCACGATCATAAGATGTTTACGTGAATATAACTTCAAACAAATCTATGTAAATTTACTCATATAGCTTTTGGTAGGGTGAGTAAAAATCTAATTCTAGATTCACTGATGCATATCCGAAGTTTATATTATTTAAATTCAGAACTACTGCAACCTTTAGGCCATGTTCGAAAACGAATATCAGATTTCATTGTATGTGTCTTATCCGACGGTAACAAAACAAGCAATGCTGGATATAGGAATTAGGTTTTAGAAGTGTAGAATTTAGCTTTATGCAATACATGTATCTAAAAGACTATAAAGAATGCTGCAAACTCTTCAAATAAATTAATTCTTTTTACTTCTTGAAAATTACCCTTACGGTGAATCATCATAAACTCCTACCTGTGAAATTATTCTGCAGATTTATAACTGTAAGATTCATATAAGATACTAACAAGCAAGTTTAGTGGTAAATATTCACTAAAACTGAGCGCCTTACAAATTCAAATAAAATAGTATCATCCTGGTTCAATGCCATGATAAATAATCGATATAAAATTCCCTAAACCGTTACAGAAATACAAAACAATATTATTATGAGAAAACAGGAGCAGATATAGAGAGATGTGAGCATTAGAATACTCTGTTTGCTGCATCTAGGGACAGGTCAGCATCCAGTCCACGAAGTGAGGTGGAATTTATACGTAAAAGAATCCGGGAAACAAACCGGCTGTATGAGTATATAACCAGGGAAAGAACTTTGATCCTTGTTTTAGTTGTGTGTCGCAGAGATGGCGGTCGCTCATAATGAGCCCTACCATGGCTAACGTCGAGAATATCACACTAGATTTAAGAAATTTGCATCTTTGGAAATGGATCTCCTACATTTAGTTAAGAGATCAGCATTTCTTGCAAATATATCAGTGAGTCGCAAGAAGGATGACGAAATAACTGATCAATATGAGGAGACACACTTCGGTCATGAATGACCATGAGATTGCACCTAGAAAGTTACCCTCCGAAGTAACTTGTCCGGGCAAGGTTTGTTAGTGGAATGCCAGCAGTGGCCCATGCATACCGGCCTCTGCTCTCCATACCACTGATGTTATCCAAAGGAAAGACAAAGACCGATACAGCTTGGCACCAGTGATGTCGCAACTCATTTCTACAGCTGAGTTAACTGGAGCAACGTGAAATAAAGTGTCTTGCTCAAGAACACAACACGCAGCCCGGTCGGGGAATCGATCTCACAACCTCTCGATCGCAATCTCGACGCTCTAACTACTGAGTCATCTTACCTGTAGGAAGAACATTAGAGAACAGTACAACGCAGATGTGGATAATCTAGAACCTAGATTTCGAACTCTCCAAAATGTCTAACTTAATAGTTTGTGTGTGTGTGTGTGTGTGTGTGCGTGTGTGATCAAATGCGAGCACTATATATGCAATTCCTGATATATTCTAGAACGGCTTATTTTTGTTGAAATCAAGTTATTTATTTTATTCATATTCTCAAAGTTCATATTTATTCATAACCGAAATTGAATAATCAATTTTGCTGTAGTCTTTTACTGGAAGTGCAAAAAAGCATTTTTTACCATATACTGACTTCTAATTTGTACTTTTTGTTACTGAAACAGTGAAGATATATAATCGTATGATTTTATGCATCATATATCCATTTTTAGCTTGATGATCTGCCATAAATTTACATTAACATTTAGACCTGGAGACTGTCCAGCTAAGATACATTGAAAACAATATGGTTACTGGAGTTTTGTATTGTAGTACACAGTATTTTACCCTGAGTTTGTTCGTGTGTTGATCAGTGAAAAACGTTTAAGATCTCTGAAACCAAAACGTAATTGGGTACCGATCTTCTTGTATTTAGACAAAATCCTTCAATTTGTATTCCGACTTAGTAAAATTAAATCATGCAGTAAATAATTTAAAATTTTACACCCATGAAACTATTTAGTTTGGGAAAGCGGTTAGAAGGTATGATAATATTGAAAGCCCCATTACTACAGTTTGTTTTAGATTTGAGTGTTTGTGCAGTCTCGGAACTCTTGAGTTTGACTGCATTCATGAAGGAAGTTGCTGAGTACAGGATGTATTTTGATCGTAAAAGATATAAGCGTACTTTTGTGATTTCTTAATTGCCTAGAGAGTTTAGAGGTTTTGATTCGCCTATCATTTTCTGTTATTTGAATAGGAAGAGACTAAAGACACATTGTAGTTGGACGAGTGGGTGGTTTATATTTTATCTTCCTTTATGATTTATCTGGCTTCGTTGGCTAAGTGTCAAAAGTGCTCCATAATTCATTTTTACATTGTTAAAGGTGGGTATCTTGAACCATTCTGAGGTTTCGAGTTGAAATGCTACTGAACAAAGCGCATCCAATTCCTCACTTTTCAACTCTCACAACGACTGAAGAGAAGTCAATAAATTTTGCGGGATTTATTCAATAGAAAGTACATAAGTTCTTTCAAGAGTATAAGGAAAAAATCATCCTGTAATTTCCGAGATATATGTGTAATGGTGGAGTGAATAAAAATAAAGAAGCATATATTTCATTTATCTTTGTTTCAGTCATCAGACAGCGGCACTATTGAGCCTCCGATTTAGAGAATTTTGTAGAACAAATCATCTTCAGAACTTACTTTTTAAAGTCTGCTACTTATTCTATCGGTGTCTTTTGCTGAACCGCTAGATCAAAGGGATGTATATATACCAGTACTGGTTGTCAAACGGTATTGAGGGACAAGCGCAGACACAAACACACACGTACATACGCACACATACACATCCATACACACGCATACACACACGCACGTGCTCCTCTCTGTTTCCCTGTACCAAATATACTCACAAGGATTAGGTCGGCCAGAAACAATCACAGAAGACCCTCGATCAACCTCGAACGCATTTGGACTGGACTCTGAGCCCTATAGTTGGGAATGAAACATCTCACCACACAGCTGCACATGTGCTTATAAGAAACAAATAGAAATATATGAACCGTTATAAGGCAAGCACTTTCCTACCTTCTTTCAGAATTTATTAATCAAGAATATAAGATCTAATAATGATTTGAACACAATTGTTGATTGTGCAAACCAAATATCGATTATTTCACATGCGCCTGAGAGTGTTGGGTTATTCAAAGGTCATAAGCCACTGAAGTCGATTTCCTCTTGAGTCTTCCAGTGTCACTTTAATAGGAGCAGCATCTCACCAAAATGTAGACATACAAGTTATCTAGAAGAGCATTGATATTCATATATGTATTTTAATGTCGACTGACACAAAATACACACACATTCACACACACAAAACTATGGAAATGCGTATGTGTATATACATATATGCATGCACATAATATTTTGCATATATGCATACATGCATATATGTGTGCATATATGGATGTGCGTTTTTCTTTGTGTAGCTTAGCTATACTTATGTTTTGCAGAGTGTGCCTCTTCAGTCTGGAAAAAACTGCCTCTACCACACTAGCATTTTCTGTAACACTAACACCGGCATATCTTCAAAACCGTGGTTGTTACTTCATCAGCAGCGTTATGCCACCACCAACAGCACCACCACCACCACCACTGCCGGAACAACAAAACTGACAACAACTAAATGAACATCAAAATTTACTATAATCTATTACCAATATGATTACAGTTATCTATCTAGCTATATTCATATATAGATGCATAAATACATGAATATATACAAATATATGTACGTGCATGTATATATATATATATATATATATATATATATATAT